>NW_026459991.1:0-52465 GCF_021730395.1 Mercenaria mercenaria | reverse complement strand
AGTCTGAACAACAAAGTTCACAGGTGATGTCTTCTCGGTAACAACAAAAGGACCATCATACTTCTTTTCCAGTTTCGGAGTAACCCCAATCTTTCTGGTTTCCACACTAGGTCTCCAGGCTTGTAAGTCACAAATGCTAATTTGGTATCATACAGGTCTTTGCTGCGTTTTGCGCTGACTTTCAGGTAGGCTCTCGCTACTTCGTGTGCACGGAACATGTGCTCTTGAATGGCTTCCACGTGTGATCTGTATGACGGAATGCTGTCAACTTCCCTAACACCATACACCAGGTCAGCTGGAAGTCTTACCTCGCGCCCAAAGCACATCAGATTTGGTGTAAGTTTCGTCGACTCATTGGGAGAGGAACGGTATGCCCCAGCTATGCATCCCAAGAAAAGGTCCCACTCATCCTGGTCAATGAGGAAAGCTTTTATCATTTTCAGGAGACTTTTATTGTAGCGCTCTACTTGGCCATTCCCCTTCGGGTTTCTTGGGCTTGTTCTGCTCTTTATCTGAAATAGGGTACATAACTCTTTAAAAATATTACTCTCAAATGTTAGGCCTTGATCACTATGGATCTTTAAGGGTGTCCCCCACCTAGAGATAAATTCGTTTGCTATTCGCAAAGCACAGTCTTCTGCTTGCTGATTCGGCACAGCTATGACTTCTACATACTTAGTGAAATGGTCAGTAAGCACGAGTATGTATTTGTTCCCATTGGCCGTCACTGGAAGAGGACCGAGATAATCTATGGCTACAGTATCCCATGGGGCACTACTATGCAAATGACCCATTGGACCTCTAGGAGTTTTCTGCGGCGCTTTATCAGATTCGCAGACGTCACACGTCTTGACATAAAGATTGACGTCACCTTTCAAACCATACCAGTAAAAGCTTGCCTGGATCCTTTGCTTCGTCTTCTTGGTTCCCAGATGGCCTGTAAGTACGCTGTCATGCATTTGACTTAAAATTTCTTTCTGCAGGGTACGCGGCACAATAACCTGGTTGTACTCGTCGGTACCATTCTTCTTACGAAATCTTCTGCAGAGGACATTTTCCTGCATGTAAAGTGAATCCCAGAAAACATAGTACTGCCTTGTTGCTTGACTTTCCATCTCCATGGCAGTGCTGCTTGGTTTTATGTTCTCTGCCAGTGCACTGATGATCGGCGCAATCTCTGGATTGGACCTCTGTTTTTCAGCCATCTTCTTGGGAGAATATAGTTCAAGCCAAGGATGGACAGCTTTATCCTCCATGTCTTTTGAGGTGCTTGGAGCCGAGTCATCGGTGTGCGTATCACTGTGCTCATTAGCGCCCCTAACTTTGTCGGCTCTAGTTCCTTGTTCTATACTCGTGCCCATTACAACTTGGTTGCTTAGAGTAGTCGCAGACCCCATGTCTTCTGCGCGTTTCCTGCACTTTTTACACGGTCCATATTTCAAGGCCTCAGTCATATCTACTTCACAGCATTGACAGTCCCTAGGTTGCTCACATCTCGATAGGGCGTCACAATGTGGTTGCTTCTTTCCGGGCCTGTACTCTATTGCCAAGTCGTATGGTGCTAAGATCTCGATCCATCTCGCTATCTTACCGCTGGGCTCTTTGAGGCTGAACAACCAGACCAAAGCTTGATGGTCTGTTCGGACTAAGAAACGCCGTCCCAGAAGATATTGGCGAAAATACTGAATGAAAAAGACCACAGCTAGCAGCTCTTGCTCAGTTATGCAGTAGTTTCGCTCTGCCTTGTTCAATCCTCTGCTCGCATATGCGATCACTCTTTCACGTCCACCTTGCTCTTGGGCCAACATGGAACCGATTCTGAACCCCGAAGCATCTGCATCAAGAATGAACACACCGCCATTGTTCAGAGGGTAACCCATGACATCAGGACTGGTAAGTGCTTCTTTCAGTGCACAGAACGCCTTTTCGCAGTCGATACTCCAAATAAATTCCTTGCCCTTCTTCGTTAATTCTATTAACGGCCTGGCGGTTGTAGCGAACCCTCTGACGAACTTTCTGTAGTATGAGCCTGTTGCCACGAACTGCTTTACTTGTTTTGGAGTCTCTGGCCTTGGCCACTGGAGTATCTTGGATATGTTCCTTGGGTCTGGTCGGTCACCATCTTTATAAACCACATGACCTAGGAACACTACCTCCGTCTGCAGCAGATGACATTTGTCTGGACGCAATTTCAGACCGGCTGATTGAATTCTATTCAATACTTCATCAACACGTTCAATATGCTGATTGAAGGTTGTCCCGTATACAATAATGTCGTCGATATACACCAAACAGGTTTCCCATTGAAGACATTGCAGCGCGAGCTCCATCATTCTCTGAAATGTGCTGCTGCTATTATTCAGGCCAAAAGGCATCCTAGTCATCTCAAACTGACCAAATTTACAAACAAAAGCACTCTTGGGGATATCCTCCTTCTTAAGAGGTATCTGAAAATACCCACTTGTGAGATCAAAACTGCTAAACAAGCTGGCACCGGCAACCGCATCGAGGCAATCTTGAACCCTGGGAAGCGGGAAGCCATCTTGTTTTACGAGCATGTTGACCCTACGGTAGTCCACACAGGGCCTGATAGCTCCTGACTTCTTTTTGACCAGAACAATAGGACTCGCCCATGGCGAGGTGCTCTTCTGGATGACGCCCTTCCTCAAAAGATCTTCAATAGCCTTCTTCTCCTCGTCTGCATATGCCAGGGGCACTCTTCTTGGACGTTGCTTTACAGGTGCAGCATCCTCGGTGTTAATCGGGTGTTCAACTAGATCTGTCATTCCAAGATCCCATTCGTCTTTTGAAAATGTGCCTGAATGTTTAACTAGAAGACCTGCAATGAGTTCAGATTCCTGACGTGTTCGACCCTTTACAGCTACATTGAAAAGTTCCTTTAGATGGTCAGGTACGTCTTCTACTTTTGACCTTGGCATCTCAGATATGGTCTCCGTTTGCTCTTTCTCTGAGACATTTATTCGCCTTACCCTGTTAAAATTGTCCACCTCACCTTTAGTTCTTTCTCTGACACTATGCTCACTATCTTCTGTACTTTCTCGGCCTTGCCTATTACTGCATCTTGCCTGAGTTTAATATTTGTAGGGAATGGGTTCAAGATTCGTACCTTTGAAGACGCCGCCCTGTTTATATCAACTAATGTTGATGCTAAAACTAACTGGTATTCTTCCTTAAACCCATCTGTAGGTTCCACTAGATAATCTGCCTGCGTGTCATTATCATCAACTTCACTTCTTTCTACGTACACATCTACCAATGCTTCTGCTCTTCCCGGAATCTCTATATCACCGGCAATTGTGACTTTCCTCGTCTTTAAATGACTCACTCTGCGGCGGCAAGGTATCTCTGTACCTTCTAACATGACTATGTTTCTGGACAGCAGTAGGTCAGCGGCATTCAGTATATCGTAACCCAGCAGAGCATTATCCTCGATATCCGCAACAATGATGTCTCTGTTCAGATGTAGTTCTCCTAACTTCATCCCGAATACCGCTTTTCCAAGTATCTTGATAGGAGTCCCTCCAGCACCTTTCAGCCGTGCTGAACTCTTTAAGGGTGGTCTCTCTGTGTCACCCAACTTGTGATAAACCCTAGACGATAGGATGGTTCTAGAGGCACCAGTGTCTGCCGTGAACACTACCGGCTTCCCTTCAACACTGCCCTCGATAAATACACCATCGCTTGTCTCCCTTTCCCTACCAAATATTTCCTCTACTGCTCCCAGTCCGTTATCCTGTTTCTCGTGAAGTTCAGTGGCCTTAACATCAAACTCTACTGGGACCTCCCTCTGGCCGCAAGGGTCGGTCCGTGAAAGTTTAAAGACTGACTATCATCCTTCCTTTGTCTAGCCATGTCATCTGTTCCTCTACCTTCAGTTTTCTTCAAAGGGCAGTTTCTGGCAAATTGACCATTCTTGTGGCAGTGAAAGCACTCCATATTCTTAATGTCAGCTCTTTTATTCTGTTCCGTCCGTTTGTGAGGTTGGGGCTCATGGGCCTTTTCCAGTTTTAAGAGTCTTTCTAGAATCTGATCTAGCACCTTCATTTGATCATTAGTCTCCTCTTTCTTCATCTTCTCAGCATTCTTCCACTCCGGTACTCTCTTGGCTCGCTCATATCTGGAGCTGTCATGATAAACCCTGTCATCAGCCTCTTCTGTTCGAAATCGTCTCACTCCCTGCTTATTTCTTCTATCGGCTCTACCATTGCTTCTTGTTTGTATCAAGTTCACCACATGAAACACGGCCTCATCGATATTTGCCGGCTCTTTATGGTATTCCACCTCAAACCGTATTTCTTCGTCCCTTAAACCATCTAAAAACCTTCTGACCAAGTCCTCATCACGTGTCCTTCTATCCCTGTACCCATGTGCTTTGTCATACAATCTCTTCAGGTCAGCTGCATATTCCTCAGCAGTCTCCCCTTGTCGCTGGGTCCTAGCACTGAACTTGGCTGCAAGGGAACGTGTTGTTTCAATCCTTCTATATCTGCTATTCAGCTCACTGATCAGATCATCATAGTTCTGTAAGATTGAAGGGGGAAGCTGTGTGAAAACAAACTCGCTCGCTTGGCCTTCTATTCTTGGTAGCAACTGATCAAGTCTCTCTTCTCATCCCCATCTATACCTATGAGCAACCGCTTCAAAGCGGGCTATCCATGTTGCCCAGTCTTCTTTACCTGTAAAAGAAGGCATTTTTACATTGAAAGACTTAAAATTCATGTGTTCAAAATTATTTTGGTTGACGTAAGCCGTATCATCATGTATGCCGTAACGGTGTCCTTCAGTTACCCTTCGTGGTCTCATAGATGCACCTTCAAAGTTGTTTTGGTTGACGTATGCCAAGTCATCACGTATGCCGTACCCATGACTTTCAGCTACCCTTTGTGGTCGCATAGGTGCACTGTACAATCCTTTCTGATTTTCATCATTATGATAGCTTCTTGCCTGGTCTATACCATTCATGGGTGGTGAAAAATTAACAGAACTTGATTGCCTAGCTGGGGTCTGCTTCAACTCCTTCAACTCTTTGACAACGTCTTTCAGTACATCGGTCACACCATTCATCATAGCAGATATCTGAATCACTGCGTTCTCATTTGTGTTGCCGCTGCTTGCGTCGTGCCCTAGCACAGCAAAGTGGTCACTCATAATAGACGCCACCTCAGACATTTCATCGGCTGTTTCAAAGTCTGCAGACCTTGTGTGCACTTCGTCTCCAGGTTGATTACCCTTAAAGATTACCACTCCATCACTGCCAAAAGGTGAAGAACTACTCATAGTTGCTGCTACTTAAGTAATTTCAAGTGTCTGTCAACTAAGTATCACTGGTCACTGGTAGCCTCAAGTTCAGGTTCGAATCTCTGGATCTACCTCTGGAAAACAGTCTATCCCACCGCTGCCACCACAAAATAATGTTACGCTCCTGCCCTTGCGCGACGCTTCAGTGATTGGATACTATTATACGGCCTATATGCTAGGACAGTGGTCAGTCGCTGCCTAACACATATGCCGATAAAGGCTGACAGAATGTAGCCCTTGGGTGTAGTATAAGACTGAACTGGACTGGACTGGACTGAACTGTACTGTGGGTCCTGTATCAAGTATTGTATATTGACAGTGCTGGCACTATTAATTGCTTGGCCTCGAGATTTACTAGAGTACGGTAGAGGTGACTGGACACTCAACAGTCTGCTCAAGGTAGACTGAAAATAACGATTGGTTAGCGTGACTGGCACTCTATAGTTTGCCAATTATGACTGGGACTATATAGAACTGGAACTATTGTAGACTGCTGTAGGCTGCTAACTGGAACTGGAACTCAGTGACCTGCTCGCCGTGACTGGAACGTTAGACTGCTCGCCGTGACTGGACCGTTAAAGACTGCTCTCCGTGACTGGAAAGTTAGAGACTGCTCGCCGTGGCTGGAACACTGCTTGCTGCTGGACTTAATCGAGTGGTTCTACCCTATAAGTATCTAATGTTTGGACTCCAACATTGTTTTATTTCAGAAAAATGACCATTGGGAAATACTTATATAACTAAGAAAATACCACGGAAGATTATAAAAGTTTTCTAAAATTTATTTAGTTTAACCTTAACAACTTCTGCGTAAGATTCGGTGAAAATATACGATCAAACAATCAAAGATGCCCTGTAAAACAGTCGCGACGCAACCACTAGAATGAACACGAACTGTCAGCACCCGAGATAAAAATGATTTAGTATAATTACACTGAAACTATCAACAAAAATAATATTCTGAACGATTAAATTTATTTTATTTAATAAATTTACTGCCAAAGGTAGAAAATAAATAAAGCACACCTTTCAGATTTCGATTCCAAGTAAAAATTTCGAAAATTTTTAATAACAGCCAAAACGGTGTGCAAGTGCAAATTTTGAAGTTGGAGCTCCAGAATGACGGTGAGCAGCCCTTATATACTGTCACCGAACACCCCACAGAAAAAATGGTGAAATGGTGATTTCACTAAAAGAACAGTGAATTCCCTGAAATAACGGTGATTCACAGCGGTGAATTCACTGAAGAAATGGTGAATTCACCAGGAATGCTCCACAGAAAAGCTTGTGGTGGAGATTAAAAATGGCTCTAGCAGACTGAAAAATACAAAAATGATCTAAAGTATTTAAGAGACGTAGAGAAGGCTACAATATAAACCTCAGACTTGCGCTTTCTAACATTAAATTGATGACTCATAATGTAAACAGCTTCTTAGCAACTATCAGCTATCCACCGTGTAAAGCAAGATGGCGGATGATCTTGTAATCAATAAATGCTCTAGATTATAAGTCAAAATTACATTATTATACATCAAGATACATGGATTTACATGGCAGAATTACTTTATGAAGGTTGCTACATCAAATGAAATTGGAATTTAACATCTGGAAATTAAAATGAAGGAATAAGGAATTGTTGACATGAGTCGTGAAAACTGGATACATTTACAAACTTTGAAAAGTTCTGTCATGGAAAACGGCTTCAAAAGTGAAGGATAGATCAAAATGCTGGTACAATACGTAATGTCTGGTTGTTGTCTTGTGAATATGACCTAATACAACAGTCAGCTTCTTCCGTTGTCGCCAGCAAAAGCTGCAAAACGAAAGTAAACAACCCAAGTGAAAGAATGATGGATAAATAAAAGGTAAAATTTCTGGAGCATTACAGTATGTCCAGGGCTTCAACAGAAGAATGTAAAAAAATGGCACACTTAATTAGAACAATACATAATATGACTGATTAAGACAGTTCAGTGCCTAGTCGTATGTGTATCATCAGAATAACTCAATGATTGCTAAAACATAAAGGTTTGACGGGCCTATGGCCCAATCAATCCCTGTACAAGGCTTTGAGGCTTTGTCACGAATAATGCACCGAGGATACCTTGCCGCTACCCCCCCCCCCCACAAACCGCCGGTCGAAAAGGTTTGCCCCCCCCCCCCCCCCCCACACCCCAAAGTTAAACTCGCTCCTACGCCCATGGAAAATGGACTAATACTAGTAAATGATTTTTTTTTGCACTTCCGAAATTATTCCTAATTGTTATCAAAATTCGACTGTTGTCTAAGCTATTTCGAAATTGTGTAATTACTTTTAATAATAACATTCATTCATTTTAAAATATTCAGGAAAGCGATACTGGACATTGGGAACATTTATAATACATGTTTGTAACCATGGTAACTAAGGGTCCATCTCTCTCTACACATGTTATCTATTAGTCACGCCAATGGTTTACACACTATTCTGTTAATTTGATAGGGCATGTTCTAATCTCTGGCCTGGCCTGGCCTGGCCCGATGAGCTCTATTTTTGACTGGGCCGGGCCAGGCCAGGCCAGGCCAGGCCAGGCCAGGCCAGGCCAGATTTTATTATACATAGAGAAATGAATGGCATAAAATCTAAATATACAATTACAATAGCAGGCAGTACTAACCTGCATTGTTTACTTGCTGCATGTCAACCAGTCCTCTGGAGAATCATTAATTAGCCGTCATTCATCTTATTTGAAATACAGATTTGCACTGAAGAAAATGGTGTAACTAAATGATAACTACCCATGTTTTCTGTAATCAAATTATTTAAAGTCAACTATAACACTTGGTTTTAAAACTAATGGCTAATTTCATTGATAAGTTTACCTGCTGCAATATAACTGAATATTTACATGCACTGAGAACACATCTCTTTGGGAAGTGTATTTACAGGTTGTGTCCCTACTATCCTTAGCTGACCTTTTAACTGTTCAGTTGAACTTTTAATGTGTTTGGTTTAGTTAAGCTGATGTTCAATTTATGGAAGAGTAATGAAAATAATATTCATTAATTGTGGGACCTCTAACTCATTGTCAGGGTGTTGGGGTTTTAAATTATTGATATTTTTCTTGCACAAAAAAATGGTGCATTGTGTTTATGTTATTTCTAAGTGATATATTTCATGCTAAAAGATGCTCTTGAGCCTGTTTTACAAGACTTTGTATGATTTTTTTCCACATACTTAGATCAATATAAAAACAATCTTACAAAAATATTCAGTATGTGTATAACCTAAACTACAAAATTTATATATCGCTTCCCCGCACCATACTATCCCAGGTTCTAGAACGGAGGTAGCATTATTTTAGAAATTGAAAGTTGTTGTCCGTTAGTATTGACAGGTGCCACTCTTTATTTTACATCATATTTGTAACCTGAAAATATCTAAATTGACCAAAATAACATGCAAAGTTTACCAATGGCACAGTGGCGTAGTGATAAGTTCTCCGTCATTTTATTGATACTGATTTTATTCTTACAACATTTTATAGTAATAACTTGTATGTAGAAGAATGTCAAATACTTGTGTATTTCTTTCAATAAATGAACAATAAATCACGATAAGTGATAATTTTCCTGCATTCTAAGTTTACAGAGGAAATTTTATCTGCATGTACGACCTGGCAGTAAAGAAATGTTGATATTTTATTTGGTTTTCAATATTTATATTTTTATTTATGTTTGGGCACAATTTTTTTTTACGGAAGCATACAAAATATATTCTTGAGTGCTAGTTCAATAATTTCGGACAATACTAAATAATCCTCAATAGACAAAATAATAAAATTAGTTAGGTTATTCAATTTGGGGAAAACCAAACCACCAGTCAAGGGTCAATTGAGGTGGAGATCCCCTGATAATAGTCATAACAATTAATCAGGCATCACCTTTAAATTAGACATAATAGTTATGTTAGCTACAGGCTTATTCCCAGGTGTATAATTTTACAGAGTGGGAGTTCAAAATGTATTTATATAATGTCTGAAATATCCAAACTTTTTCCAAAAGTCAGATTTTAAAGATGCTATAGAAATCACTTTCACGAAATTGAAATCTATGGCCTGGCCTGGCCTGGCCCGGCTCAGTCGGAAATTGGGCTCATCGGGCCAGGCCAGGCCAGAGATTAGAACATGCCATTTGATAGAGGTTTAAGCTGCAATACAGAACAAGTTTATTCATTATGTACAGAAGGGACCGATGCAGAAAAAGTGAGTACAATACTTTAAACATTATTATAACATAATAATTATATAATTATTCGTCAATAACTGACGTATTTATAAGATATCTATTTTAACATCATTAGCCTTTTTTTTAAAATCTGCATTCTATTTCATTAAAATACCTCATACTACAAACTTAGAGAGGACATCCCAGAAAATGTTGATAATAGTTTAAATGCTTCCATTAAATGTTTAATCAGTACTTTATTTATCAAAACTGTTTTTGCATTTCTATTTAATTTACGGGAAAATGGTGAATAATAATTATAATAAAAAATCGAATTTAATATATTTCAGGTGATATTAAAGCTATAAATTACGACTCACTTTTTGGATTACTTATTGGACTTGCTATATGTTACTAAGATAAAATACGATCACAGATCTTATGTCCAAAGTGCAAATAGTCATAATTTTTATGGACAAATGCTCAGACTGACATTATTTTTTCTACTTTACAGAATGCCTTTATAAAGAATCTGATGAAGTGAGTTGGAAATGCAATAGATCAAGATGAAAAGATCCATAGTGATTCTGAAACAACTACATAGGCAGCTACAATGTTTCGGACAGTTGACAATATCAGTCAATCAATAAGACCCATACAATTCCATAACGCCCCTAAATGGCCCATACTATATATACGACATGGGACCCAGAAAGGTCCCACATGGGTTATAAGATCTGGGACCCATAAGGGGCCCACATTGGTCCCATATAGTATATCCCATATGGGACCCATGCCAAAATGGTTTGCAAAACCCATCTGGGTCCCATGTGGGTAGCCCATATAGGTCCCATATGGGTCCCATGTATGCTTGCTAGCTGGATATGAATCTGTGATTCCAGTTAGCTAATCCAAGCAGACTTCTTACTTCTTGAACGTTTTGAGGTCTCCTTGCATTCAGAATAGCTTCTACTTTTGACTGTTCTGGTCCTATTCCGTGTTTTGACAATACATGTCCGTGAAATACTAACTTATCCATACAAAACTTGCATTTCTCATAGTTCACGGTTAGTCCACGTTCACGTAACCTTTCAAAAACTGCATTCAATCTTTGATCATGCGTAGTTTTGTCTGGTGCATAAACTATGGTGTCATCTGCAATATTTTTACCCCTGCTAAGCCTTCCAGGACTTGTGAAATATACTGGTAAATTTCCGGTGCAGAATTTATACCAAACATGAGCCTTTTATAACGATATAGTCCCTTTGAAGTTACAACCGTTGTAATAGAGAGTTTGAGATTTCAACCTTCGCCTTCCCCTTCAACGTCTCTCATATATATTTGGGGTAAAACGTCACCAATATGCGTGTATTTTATTTATATCAGACGTTGCTACTAAAGTTTTCCATGTAATTTCAAGTAAGCCTAAGACTTCGTTTTATTACTATGTGAAATAAAAAGCTTAGTTTCAGGATTTCTGCTTATTATATTATTCGATTATCCATATGTATAATTGGACTAAATTTGATGCGAAACACTATCAATAAGTATAAGAATATTGAAGTTTTGTTTGGCTAATGATTTTAACTAAATACATTGAACTGAACCTGGAAGTATGAAGTTATCGACTGATTTTGAGAAACTTTGAGATTTTGTTCAAACTTTAACTTCTACGGCATATTTGTGTCCTCAGGCGGTATTGATTATACCAGATGGGCCTTTTTGTCGTAAGAAGTGAAGTTTTGAACGTCCGAAGATGTGATATCACGAAAGTCAAAACTTCAGTCTTTGTACATCTACTCTGTCCACATACACGGCATCAAAGACTGAACTCTGGATGGAGGCACATGGCATGACAGTCATTTTACTTGAAAAATGAATGATAACGCGCGATTATCATTTGGTGGAACATTTTATTTTAACTTCCAAATAGAATCAATCCGTTTCTGCCGGACACTTAATAAGACAATTGCGTTTTAATTATAAAAATAAAATGGTACTAGTAACTTTAAAGACGGATTTTTTTTTGTAGTATCAGATAATTTTAGATCTATGATATCATGGTGCGAGAGGTTTCCTGTTAGCCGTATGGGATATCTCCATTCTTTACATGCACGGACCCAGAACATGGCAGAGGGGCATTTGGGTCAATCCCCCTTTGACTCTTACATTTTACAAAGAAAATCGGTCTTGAAACTCGGTGTACCGATTCAAAGTAAAAAAAAAAAAAAACTTTAAGAAAAATTATGAAATACTAGTCAACAACCTTTTGTGTTTGCTTTATCTCATATATTTAACTTCAAAGTATATCGAGAAATGCATTTGTTGTAGTTGATGTCTCATGTTTTTGTTTAAAAAAATATTAACTGTAATATCTTTCAAGAACACCATCAACAATAGAATACGTTGATATGATTATCATTTTTATTTCCTCTCATGTATGATTTACAATCATGCATTGTATACTGACAATCATTATATATAAATGTGTTTTTTTTTTTTTAGTTTTTTTTTTTGTTTTTGTTTTTTTTTGTAATCGCACTAATAATGCGATGATTATGTTAATTGAAATGTTTTTATTCAATTTTCATTTCTAAAACCTCTTGTAAAAGTCCTGCACTTTCGGACAATTTATATCAAAATGCACGAGAAAAACGATCATAATTACAGATAAATTGAATGGGCGGATTAAAAGAAGTAAGGTTCATTCTAAAGTTTTAAATCTCAAGGAATTTTAATCGAACTTCATCTTCATACGTTAACTTCGCAAGAGACGTTGAAGGGGAAGGCGAAGGTTGAAATCTCAAACTCTCTAATATATCTCGAACTTTCCTCTAACTCTATTTGATGGAATCCTTCTTTCAAATCAATTTTTGAGAAAATTGTCGCAGAGTTCATGTCATGTATCACTTCATCAATGGTAGGTATACGACGTCTCTCTCTCTCAGATTGCACGATTCGCTTGGCGCATATCAACGCATATCCTAACGTCATTGTTTCCCTTGGGCACGACAACTAATGGCGACACAGATGGTGTAGGACCTGTTGTTTTTTCAATTATGTCCTTTGACTCTAAATCCTCAATTTTCTGTTCAACTTTTTCTCCTAAGCTGAATGGCAGTCTTCTGACTGGCTGCGCAACCGGTTCAACAGTCTTATCAATATGTAATTTCAACTGAAAATCTTTCAATTTCCCAGTTCCCTGAAAGCATTCTGGGTATTTCCTTTTGAATTCATCATTGCTTTTCACCGTATTTATATTTGCACCTATTTTTAACACTTTCAGCGCAGTCGCTGTACGATATCCTAACAAAGATCCACAAACAGTATCTGTCACCAGAAATTCTGCAGACTGTGTTTTTCCGTCAACACATATTTCTGATTCAAATTTCCCTATCAAATTCAGAGGTGTACTTGCTCCGTATGCATAAACCTTCTTTCTACACTCCTGCAATTTAACTTTTCTTTTAAGTTTCTTCCATGCTATTTTATCAATAACATTGCAGCTTGCCCCACTGTCGATAAGAAAATCTATCTTTGTCCCTTTAATTGTTCCAGGCAAGTATTCGAACTTATTTCCAAGTATGAACACATTTTCTTCTAAATCCGAACCTGATGACTCATCAAGGCTTTTAACTTTTTGTGTGATCTTAGATTTACTACTTTTTCACATTTTTGCAAAATGTCCCATGATGCCGCACATGTGACAAACTTGATTTTTCGCAACGTCACATTTCGCGCCATATGTCCTAGTCTTCCACAGCGATAACATTTTACACCTGTGTTACTCCTCTGCTGCTCAGAACGCGGTTTTGGTCTCGAACTACCTTTTTGTTCGGCCGCAACTTTATTTACCACGGGTGTAGACAATGGATTTTCAATCTTCTCTGCTCGAGCACAAGCACCTTCATATGCCCTTGCAATGTCAAGTAATTTCGGCAATTTTTAATCTTCTACTGTTAAAAACTTACGACGCAACTCGTGTGATCGACATTTGTCAACAATTTGGTCTCTTATCATGTCATCTTTTATATCTCCATATTCACATGTTAATGCCAAATGTTTTAGTCTTGTTGAAAATTGTTCCACAGTTTCAGACTCTCTCTGGATTTCACAACGAAAAATATGCCGTTCATAAGCTATGTTCTTTTTTGGTTTTAAATAATCCGTCAATTTCTCAACAGCTTTGTCATAGTCCTTATCTTCCCCAGTTTCTGTCAATGAGCCAAACATTTAGTTGTAAAACCTGCTATTAATATGAAATATAAACTCGGTTTGGGGAAAAATCAAAAAACGGGAAAAGGGGGTAGAGTATTTACTCAAAAAGACCCCCGAAATAACATGGAGTGATGAATTAGCAGAAGAATTACATAAACCAAATTAAACGAAAATTTAGGAAACGAAGAGTGATTGTCCGTGACATTGATGGTACTTGGTCAGCTGATTTAGTTGGTATGCAAGCTTTTTCAAAATATAATAAAGGTGTAAAGTACTTATGAAGCGTTATTGATATATTTAGCAAATATACTTGGGTTATTCCATTCAAGAATAAAACTGGAGAATATGTTACTGAAGCATTTGAAAAATTAATTTTAAAAGGTAGAACACCTTCAAATTTATGGGGAGATGAAGGAAAAGAATTTTATAATAAAAAGTTTGAATCATTTTTAAATAAAAATAAGATCAACATGTATCATACATTTAATGAAGGAAAAACAGTAGTAATCGAAAGATTTAATAGAAGTTTAAAAAGAATAATGTGGAAATATTTTACAGCAAATAATACTTACAATTATTTAGATAATTTGCAGGATATGATTGACAAATACAACAAAACAAAACATTCTAGTATAAAAATGACACCGACTGAAGCCAGTAAAAACATAAACAAAGGTACTGTTTAATTTAATTTGTATGGTAATTTAAAGATACCAAAGAGTAAACCAAAATTTAAAATTGGTGATTAGTTCGTTTAAGCAAACTTAAACGACGTTTTGAAAAAGGATATACACCAAATTGGACAGAGGAAATATTTATAATTCATGGAATAAATAATACAAATCCCAGAACATATAATATTAAAGATTTAAACAATGAAATAATTCAGGGTTGAACTTTTACCTACAAAAAAAGAGGTTTTTAGAATAGAAACAGTTATTAGACGAGACTATAAGAAAAAACAAGCTTTAGTAAAATGGAAAGGTTATAGTGAAAAATTTAATAGTTGGATTCCGTTTAGTGAAGTGGAAGAAATTTAATTTAAAAAATATATTATATAAATGAGTAATACAAATCTAATTTCTATTGAAATAGAAACAATAGATCAATTAATTATTCACTTGACTAAACTTGCTGCTGCTTACAGAAAAAGTTATAAATTTTGCGGAAGAGTAAATACATGATTACAAATTACAGCAGGTATTTTTGGCTGTTCAGCTGCATTAGCACTTGTTCCAGCTATTCCTATATTTGTAGCAGTTGCTGGCGCTGTTCCATCAGTAATTACTATATTTATTGATAGACTAGAACTTGGAGACAAAAAAAAAAACTATTTTAAAATTACATCATCACAAAATAAAACAACTAATAACAAAAGCACGAATTGGAAAAGTAAATAAAGAAGATTCAAATAAAGTTATTCGGGATATTTTTACAATACTGTTAGAAATGCAGAAAGAAAAACTATTCAATGTCTTTTGAAACGTATATAAAGGAATTTAAACTTAACGGATATAGAAATAAAAAAGAAGAGCTGTATTAAAATTAGATTGCTGATTTTAAGTGTGTTTTTTTTTTCTATAAGTATTTTATATAAATGAGAAAAATTATATCAGTTGAAGGTAATATTGCATCAGGAAAAAGTACGTTTTTATATATTATTAAAGAATATAATCCTAATTTTAATATATTCATGAATGGCGAAATATTATGGACCCAAGTCATAATTCATATAACCTATTTGAACTTGCTCCCCAAGAACCTTCCAAATATTCATTTCCTTTTAGCAGATGTATAATATGTAACACGGTAGCTTAAATAATTCCGAATTTCGTCATGAAATATTGGATTTATATGAACATTTATGCACGTAATAACCAGAAAATTCGTTGATCTTCACAAACTAGCATAAAATAAAAAGAAAATTTGTTTGTGTGCAGTGAGATATTGAAACATATCATCACCGATAAGGGAGACAATTCTGATATTTCAATGTGGGATCAAGTCCAAACGGAGGCGTTTGAGCGCATGAAGCAAGTAATTACTGAAAGCCCCGTTCTAGCTTATTTTGACCATAAGAAACAGATTACCCTTGGATGCGACGCTTCCAAATATGGTATTGGTGCAGCCATTATGCAAGATGGTCGCCCATTGGCATTTGCATCTAAATCTAAAACTATGACCCAAACTGAGACTTGTTAAAAGAAATGTTATTATTTGGGTGCAAGCGATTCCACCGGTATGTTTATGGTAGACACGTGATTTGTCATTCAGACTGCAAGCCCTTAGCATCAATCATGGACGCTTTTGTTTGCAAAAATCCGGTTTGGGTTTTAGGTTTTGGTTTCGATAAAAACTAATGATAAACTTAAACTGGTTTCTGTTAAAATGAGTTCTTGAACAAACAGGCGGTTTGTACAAGTTAAAGCATAGCAAAAGTTCCTTCTAGGGCACATCTATATAAATATAAAATGATCATCTTGAAAAATTTTGGTTGCAATGTCTGTTTTATACTGCCAAAAAATGTCAGTAAAGTTTTTACGCTAGTTATTTAACATATATTGTTAAATCCAACAACAAATTAAATATGTTACCACTTTCAGTAGAGTAAATACGGCAATAAAACATTGACCCGGTCAATCCATTACGATTCGATATGTAAATTTGTTGTGCATAATTAGAGGGTCGCAGTGGGGTTTGTTTTCACATATTAACCGTGCATTTGAATGTAACGATAATATTTAGTTGTTTGCATTTAATTTGCTGATATATATCTATCTGGTAGACTGAATGTACATATGTTATGTTCTTCAAGAATGGAGGAAATAAAAGAATCAATCAATCATCCTCTGGTTTAGTAATACGTAATCCATGGAACGCGTTCAGTCGGAGAGTCGCCTCAATTAGGAAAGAATAGTTTAACGTCAGAGGTTATTTCTAAGGTCACGGAGTTTAATTGGCCAGCTTGTAATAGCAACAGCTTTCGATATCAGTAGCTCAGTCAAGGAACAATGAACAAAATGGAGAATCTAGAAAAACTGATGATTAAATTTATTCTAAATGGAGATAAATGACAGATTTTGTATCTAAGAGCCAAACATATTAAATACCATGTACTACTATTACTACTCCTAATGTGCCGACACTATTTAACATGTGTATATAGCAAGGCTAATTATGGCATAGACAGTTGATTCACTGCCTTTTGCACTCAACAACATAAGCCATTAGACCAACTGAGTGAATACAAATATTTGTTTTTGTTAAGTTTAATGTTAGACTGACAGAATTATAGGTCATATATCAACTTTCAATGCATTATTTAAGGCATGGGCGGGCAGCTAGGTTAAGCCACTGTCCTTTAAGTCAGCTGGATTACTTAAAAATCCACACATGAAAGAATTCTACACCCTGAGCAAGGTTTCGAACTCACAGCAGTGAAGGACAAATAATTTAAGGTCAACTACCCTAACCATCCGGCCACAAAGACTTAGACTAAGATGTAATCATTTAACTGTATCCGCTATCCAGCAGACATTTTTTTATTTCAATTTGCTGAAAATTAGAGATTAAGTGTTTTGTAGCAGGGATAACTCCTTAATTGAAATCATTGCTGTTTCCTTGTTTTAGACACACTCAGCAAAGTTTGACAGTTGTGATGTAGTTAATGTGCAAAAATAGATGATGTTATACTCAAGGTTCAAGCAAAGCACATATACTCTGTCTCTGGTGCTGGACTGATTTAAGTAACAAGTTGTATTTTAGGCCAGCGAGTGTATCTTACCTCACAAAAACTTGTTTAAATAAATAGTAATTAAGATTCTTCAAAAAATGGTTGACATATTTGATCTCTGACATTTTTTTTATGATGACACACTGTACATCCAAAATCTGGCAACAATGAGTTGGATGGCATCCAATGACACCCCTGACTTGATCAGATAATACTTAATACTTTGAACTTTTATGTCACTGTATTAAGGGGGACCAGAAACCATGGATATACATTATTAAACATAATTGAAACTTATGTATATAATTATATGTATTTCAGTGAATTGAAATTTCTCTACACTACATGCAGCCACAGGAAAACACTGCAGCAATTACAAGGCAGAGACTGAAGCACTCATGATGGCCGTCTCAATGATTGAAGACTCGGCAGAAGAAAGCACTCCTCAGTCGTCTTTCTCACAGATGCACTGTCTGTCATGGAAGCTTTGATCAACAATAAAGCTCCGCAGCTAGCCAGGAGAATGCATAGCCTGAGTAAAGTAGCACTTCAGTGGATTCCATCCCATTGTGGACTTGCAGGCAATGAAGAGGCAGACAAACTGGCTAAGCTAGGAGCTCAGTCAGAACAACCAACAACCTGTGAGTTACAAGGAGAAAGTCACCATCATCAAGGCACTAACGGGACCAAGGATGGAGGAAGATGCTTTTCATCTCCTTGATCGGTCTGAACAAGTGATGTTGGTCAGGCTCCGCTCAGGGCACAACAAGCTCAATGCTCACATGTACAAGAAATACAGACTGGCGTCATCGCCAACTTGTCCAAGTGGTGAAGAAGATCAGACTATGGAGCATATACTTCAGAGATGTAAAAGGCATGACCAGGAGCGAGCTGCGACTTCGCCGATAGACACCTCAATCCACCAGAAACTGTATGGAGGCATTGAGGATCTGCGGCAAACCACAAATTTCATCGAGGCTACTGGTCTGACAGTGTAGTCGCGAACGACAAGAAGAAGAAGTGAATTGAAATGTCTTGGCTATTTCATGGAGACACGAATTTATGGAATTCAACTTTTGAATAATATCGGCTTGTTAGAAATTAATTACACAACTATGAAATCCATGAAAATTAGTCCCCCATAAATATTTATGACTTTGCAGTGTTGTTCGGCCATTTTTCTGCATAAGTTAACAGGACCTCTGTCAGTCAATTTATTTTCAATTAATATCTTGTCAGGGATAAAAAAATGAAAATTTAGTTGGAAAATGAAATGTTCATTGATATGAATAGTTGTATGCATGAAAATAAAAAAAAATACTCATTTTGCTCTTAAAATTTAAAACTGCATCTTTTAGTCAGGCTAGAAAACTGCTTTGCATTTGTATTTATATACTTATGATGTTTACGTGCATATAAAGTTATGTCAATGTGCATAGGGCTTCTTGCTAGGACTTGAACCTAGAATTCTTACAAAAGTAAGTATGTTTCTTTACACTACAAGAAGTGATCCCTTGCTAAGCAACAGAAACATTTATTTAAATACAAAATATTGCATATGTATGTTATCCTTCAGATACAGACACATTTACTACAAATTAAAACTTTATTCTATAACAGTAATTGGATTTTGGACTGTTGGAGGTCGAATAATCTTCGAACGAAATGAATGGAATAATTCGATGGTTAGAGAAACTGATGAAAACGATGTATGCCAATCAAAGAGAATGTTATTAGAAGTAATTATTGATAAATGAATTTGGCTGAGCATAAAGATTACCACGGGTTTTCACCAGAAATGAACCAATTCTTAATTTTTTTCTTTACCCGTTTCCATTTTGGTCCACACGGTCCGCCATTTTTTCTCGAACTGCAATAAATTTCGGATACAACAAACCGAACAAACCGCCTCCGGGGGCAGTTTGGTCGGTTTGACAAACCGGTTAGCGGTTTTTGAAAACAAATGACGCAAACCTTTTCGAGATCAAAACCAGTTTTACAAAACAAATCGAAAGTTTGGCAAACCGGTTTGAAACCGAACTGAGTTTGTTACAAACAAAAGCGCCCCATGAAAAAACCATTGGCTGCAGCTCCACCCCGTTTGCAACGAATGATGTTGCGATTGTCAAAGTACGACATTGAAATTCGCCACATAAGCGGAAAAGATATTCCGATTAGTGATTTGCTTTCAAGGCAGCCCTTATCTGAAACATCAAAAATAGATGGCCTTGATTTGCATATTTGCATATACACACAGTTTTGCAAAGTCTGTTTATCACTGACCGAAGAGTTGAGTCATTGAAAATTTCCACTGACCAAGATCCCCAAATGCAAATGTTGAAACAGGTTATTCTTCAAGGTTGTCCGGTTTCCCGCGCTGTCAGAGTGTCCTGAGAGTGTTATAGAATTTTGGAATCATAGGGAATCAACCAAGAAGAAGTTCGTAATAAAATACAAAAGGCCAAAAAGAAACAAAAAGGTTATTATGACAGACAAACAAAGCCCTTAGCCCCGCTTCAAATAAATGAGTATGTACGAGTTCAAATGGGAAAAATCTGGAAACCCGCCAAGGTTATTGAGAAGCACGATGACCACTCTTACTTAGTAAAAACTCAAGATGGGGCTATTTACCGCCGTAATAGGCGAGTATTGAATAAGACCAAGGAAAGATTTCCAGATATTACAGAATTCGCGCCAAATATTTTAGCTGGAACTTCAAAATTTTCCACTGAAATAAATAACCCTTGTGGAACCTCCACAGAAAATGCTGACCATTCAAATGTTCCCAGCCTATATACCTAGGCTACATTCCCAGACCCCTTATGTAACACGATCAGGTAGAGAGATAAAACCGAACAGACAGTATGCTAACGAGAATTGGATTACTGATAGCAAATAGATGGAATGTGCATAAGAACAATTTAAAGTATGAAGGTACATAAACAGTTTAGTTACACAGTTAATTCATTGATTAACAGTACATCGATCTTTCAGGAACTATTAAATATAACTTGTTCTATTTATTCGGCGAAAGACGTCTAAGAACGAATTCGTTACCTATCCCAGACTCACCAGTTTCGACGCACATAACAAGCAACATGGCCGCGCTTTTTCATTCAGTAACATACGTGACTCTATTAGATGTTGCATGTACACTAACCTTTTATGCATTGACTCATACCAATAACATCTTATTCTAAACAACTGACTGCCAGAAATCAAAAGGTAAACAACAACTAGTGTGATCGGCCATACTTTTTTCTAACACACCTATTTCGACGCATCTTACATGATACTTGTTACGAAGCTTTTGATTGGCTTAAATATTTGTGCAATCACTGTAAGTAATGTGCTACACCATAACTGTCATGGATGTTGCAGTAAAACTTGACATAAAAGCAGATGCAAGTAGATAATCAATATTAAGGCCAAATGATATAAATAAATCTGAAAACATTTAAACATTCATGAACATAAGGGGCTAAGAACATAAATAATCACTCTGCTTTTTTAATACACATTGTCTGATGTTTTTTCTTTCATTTTTCGGGACTGCAGTGTTTACAGAGGAATTTGGCACATTTTGTTTTATACAAAACTTTAGATGAACCCAGTGTTTGCAGCCTACTTGACAAGAGAAAAAAAATGAAGTGTGTAGTAATGATCGCATTGATATGTAATGCGTACACCTTCCAAAACAGTGCATAAAATAGTGCGATTACATATGTCACATGGCAGTGATGTGACCTTGATAGCACCAAAGTCAGCTGCAGACGTACAAAAAAATTTCCAGTAACTTTTTTAATCTAAGCTTCCACAGGGACGTTTTTAAAATGGATGAAAATTGGTATTAGTAGAAACATTAAAAATCATGTATAGGGTAAATAAAAGTTGATAAATATCTTCAAATCCCGAACTTTGCAACCTTTTTATCGGTAAAATTATCCATGATGTTTTCTGTCATTACACCGAGTAACTACGTCATCGGAAACCCAAAGTTAATCGAGAACGAGGTCAAAACAAAAATGGCGTCGAAATAGGTGTGCGTAAAATTACGTGGTGCGACGATATGCCACGTGACTTCAGTTTGCAAATCAAACTACTTGATAACGCATTATAGATAATTTATCAAAATGGAAGATTTATGCAACACTCTGCCTGATTGGACGAGAGTGTCAATTTCTTTCACTCTATTGATTGTGCTACGCCGAGTGAAATTTAGACAAAGCGTTTATCCTAAACGACGCTGTTCATAGTTTTAAAGCTAACTTTGGCTCAGTATATTTAGCAAGAATATTGATATATCTCAAAATGATAAGTAAGTTTAATAAATATGATAATAATCTGTTCAAATACCAACATATATCAAATTAAAGAAAGAGCTGAATACGGTCTGCGTATCACATGAATAAGGGTGAGATAAGAGTCTTTTATGTAGAGAAGTGCTTTTTAAAAGATTTTCCTTGTTACAATTGTCGTCTGTATATGAAAAGATTTCTTGCTTTTGTGACTTATTCAGATTGCATATTAAAATGAGTACTCGTTTGCTTTGATATATTTGTTATAAATTATTTAACTGATTTATTATATATGAATATTTTTCTTTAGTATGGTATGCAAATATTGAACTCAGTTGAAATCTGTTTTATTATGTATATGCTATATAATGACTGAATCTCATTACCCTGAAATGAAGGTACGCTGCATACAGTTTATCTATGTGATATGACTACGGTCAAACTTTGCTTATGAAACAGAAATATTGAAATAATTACAATTGTATGTTTTGCTTGACCTTCACTTTTTTATAGGTGTGACGTCATTGTCCAAAGATTCATGAATAGCGAATATGCATTTGTTAAAGCGTGTTCAGTTAGCCTATTTTAGAAATAAATAAAAATAATAATTTAATTGATTTTTTCTCATGTATTCTAATCAAACTTGATTTGTAGCATCTTTATTAGGCCCGTAGCCAACTTCGTTCAGCTTGGACATTTGACCCCTTTTAGGGGCTGCTAGAGCTAAAACTAGAAATGCCTTTATACAGCGTCTCACGAACAGCTTGGTGGATCTTTGTCATACTTGGTCTGGAGCATCATTATAAGGTCCTCTTCCAAATTTATTTATATAGGAACTTGGGCCCTATTAGGGACCACTATAGCTAAAAGTAGATATGCCTTTCTTCACATTAACCACTAAAATGTAATGGATTTTATCAAACTCGATGTGTAACAATATCGTAAGGTCTCCTGCTATTTTGTTACAAATGGGGATAGTGACCAATTTAGCTAAAAATATAAACACGTTTAATGACCTCTTCTCATGAACCGCTTCATGAATCTTCATCAAACTACTGCTGTAATTATTCGTCTATGGATAAACGAAACCTTTGCGAAAAATTTAAAGAGAACCATTTAAATTGTTAAAGTGCGGTGTTTAGTTTTGCAATTTGAAAAATGTTAGATGAAAGATGAATGTTAGATGAAAAATTCATAAACTTCTTTCCTTATTACAATTCGCCGACCATCATTTTTAAAGATATTTCTTGTATACTTCTAATATTATTTTATATCTATGCTATATTCAGATGCTGGTCTAAACTAAAATATAAAATTTGATTAATTGTCTTTAATTTCAAAAAGAAGGAAATGTAACAATTGGTAAATTTCTATTTCTAAATTTAACCTGTGAACCTTGACCTTAAGTTATCAGAATATTTCCATGAATGCTCTGCAATATATACATATAATTCCCGCCATAGACTAGCTCCTAGACTATGATATATCTTTTTTACATTTTTATGATAAAATGTAGTGAACTGAGCCAGTCTATATTCTATGTCCAATATCATTTCTCTGTGAAAATCTCTAAAATAGACTGGCTTTTGTCTTTATGAAATTAAATTCGTCAAAAAAAGGAAAAATGTAGAAATATATTATTATCAGTCTAGTGGCTAGTCTATTCCCGTCATAAAGGCAGTATTTAGATAAAACTTGAATAGCTCACATCTGTGTCTTTCTTGTTTATTATCTCACGTTAGTGAAATCCCGCAATGAAAATAATACAAAAACATTACAAAACCAACATATGTAACATCCTTAATAAATTTCATGGTGAATTCTAAGGACGTTTCAACTTGTAAAACTGTATGTTTAAAGTGGCATTATTGGCTTTTATTAACATAACTGTAATCATTTTAGTTTTCCCCAATTAAGATTAAGTTTAATCGTAGCACATCAGGAAATTCGGAAAACATGAAAGAACATTATGGTTAGATTATCTCTCATGTAATTAGATATTCGATCCTATTTTTATTCTGGTATTCTGGTATAATAATATATAAACTACTTACATAGCAAATAGAAAGAATGTAATATAATTATGTATATAAAACACTAATGAAAATGCTATAAATGATACTTTAATGCTTTACAGCACTAGCTAGCTATTATCCAAAGTAATCTGGAAAGTAGATGATCCCTAGGAAGCACCGAGAACAATGCAAACAGTGAAAATTGCAGACTCGGTTTGATTGAGTCTGTTCATGAGCAGTAATGGAAAATGCAACACTGCCCACGCCCCCAAGGCCCAGGGACCAGATGCAATCCCATCGCGTTTCCTGAAAGAGTGTGCAGTGGAAATATCCCCAGCTTTAACTCTTGGCCTCCTTGCAACAAGTCACAGTCCCAGACGATTGGAAACAAGCTCTCGTCACACTCATCTTTAAAAAAGGAACGTACCCAGATGCCCAAGGGAAACCAAGACTCCCCCCCCCCCCTCCACCCCCTCCTCCACAAGCAGGAACATCCAGCAACTGGATGCAGTCCAGCGAAGAGCAGCCAGATTCGTGATGGGTGACTACAAAACCACCAGCAGCACCAGCCAGATGATAGGTAGTCTAGGCTGGGACTCTCTACAGCAGAGAAGAACCAGTAACAGACTGGTGATGATGTACAGGATTATCCATGGCTTCATAGACATCCCTGATGGACAGTATCTTCACCCATCGGCACTTACAATCCGTGGCCGGACAATGAAATATATGCTACCATTCTGCCGGACAGCAGGATACCAACACTCCTTCCTCCCAGCTAGCATTCGTCTGTGGAACCAGCTGCCGGAGCAAGTCACCACAGCCCAAACCTTGGACGCCTTCAAGGTCGGGCTTGTCGCCCACCGCAAATAGAGCCATACAGTGTTTTTATCATCTTTTATCGCTTTTATCTTTCACTGTCCGCAACGACCTTTTACATAGTTTTCATATGCGACGATGCTCCAGAGTGGGCCCTGCATATTAACGGAAGAAGAAGAAGAAGAAGACAGATCAGTGTAACAAACTAGGCTATTCCTACGGGAATAGCCACTTCCTTTCCCGAGGACTAACATTATAACATTATGGCATGTACGGCCTTCCATACATTGAAACATGTATATCTAATTCCATGTTTTTCAAGAACTATCCAAAACAAAAAAAAATTCTAATAAACACTATAAAAACACCTTATAAACACTATCAAAACCGCTTTATTTGGTGTTTGTTAGTGCAATCCATTAGTGATCCATTGAAACAATCAAGAAATGGTTGCAATGGATTGCTAACGGAACGTGTTCCATTGTATGGATCGCGATTTTGAAGCGAGTTATTAACTTTACAGAGCCATTCAGAAGGCTTTCTTGTCTTTTATCAGGAAACATATGAGCCGTGCCATGGTCAGGATCCATGCTGTTCGCTAACAGTTTCTTTAATTGCAATAGACTTTGGAAGCGAACAGCATCATGAGCATGGATCCTGACCAGACTGGGTCCAGAATAAGAATGCCGTGCAATAAAGCATAAAAATAAGAATGCCCCGCTATAAAGCATACAATAGTTTTGCAATAAAGTATAAACTCATTACTCCTACACTGAAAATGATAAAAAAAACCAATAAATTTCTATGAAAAAAGGAAAAAAAATCATTCTTCAATACTGCAGTAACCAAATACTGCAGTAACCAAAGTCATAGAGTAAGTAGGCTAACCTTGGTAACCAAAGGAATAATGGGTTGTAAATGGACACTTTTGCACTGACACTAAAATTTTGAAAAAGAGTACAGTAACCAAAGCAATATAGTAAGTAACCCCAGTAACCAAATGCATACAGTAGGTTACAAATGGACACAGTTGTGCAGCGGTGCACATTTTGGGCCATATATATGAGATCCTCTCTCTCAAATATACCCGGGCGAAGCCATGTCTCTGAACCTATGATGATGTCTTAGCGGATTGAAAGCAACATTTAAATAGGAGACATGTAGTTAAATTCTTTAGTATGTACAGTAGTATTTATTAACGCGTGGGAGAGTCTAGGGAGAGCTGTTGGAATAGCCTGCGATGGTATGTGAAAACAATTGGTGGTCTCAAACCTATAATCTGGTAAACAAACATGGCGGCGACAATGCACAAGAAGTTTAGGTTTGTTTGACATCAATACAAGCATTTACATATATGTCATTGCATTGAAATGGCAAAGATTTACTGTTTTTCATTGTCTTTCAAATGCGAAGTGGACAAATATCCTGAATAGAGCGTAAATGGTGTCTTCGAGTCGATTCGTCCCCAGTCAACTCGTTCCCAAAATTTTGATATAATTCGTCTCCGGTAATTAATTCGGAAGTGTATAGGGGTACGGATCCATACCTCAAGACAAGCCTGAAAGGGGTTTTCTAGGGGTATGGACCTCCGGTTTTCTAGAGATTAAAGGTCATTTACATTTCAAATTTTGTTGAAAATGAAATAACAAAAAACGAATACAGGCTGACTCGGACCATGGCTGATTCGGACCAAATTTACTTGGCTTATTCGGCCCAAATTGTTTAAGTTTTCCTGAAACTAATGTCATGAGTAAAAATAATATTTATGAGTATTAAGTTTAATGTCTGATGCAAAGAACAATTAAAGTCCTTATTTAAATGCATAAACAATGCATTTTAGTTTGTCAAAACTTCTTACCTGTTTGTATGGTGTATATTTTATGTCTTTACTTCAAGTTAAACCTCTATTATAAGCTATAATCAACATTATTTTCTGAAAATTGCCGAATCATCCAAAATTTATGGTCGTTATTGACTGTTAAATAAAAGTTTGTGGTCTGAATCAGCCAAAATATATGGTCATTATCTACTTTTATTCAAAGTATGTGGTCCGAATCAGCCAAAATATTTGGTCCGAATCAGCCATGGTCCGAATCAGCCACGGTCCGAATCAGCCTGTTTCCACAAAAAACCCATCAGAATTCACCTTAGTCCAAATAATTGTACTCGAGAGTTGAATATCATTATATTTTTTTGACTTGTTGATATCCGCCTCCGAGTACAAACCAGAAAAGGTAGAAAATGTGTCGGCAATGTTTTCTTCTTTCCGTATGTAGTACCCAATGGAAAGCGTTGGGCGGGAATTATGTTAACATACAGTGAGGGATGAAATAAAGAAATACATACATAGAAAGCTTTTAATTTTTCCTTCCAATGATGTATATATTATCTAGATTCCTTAAGAGGTTTAAATTTTTTACAACAGAAATTCTTGATAAATATGTCCTGTTCTTATGTTTTTTATTTACTATTTATGATTTAAAACAACAGGTAAGCTGTTAGGGCTAAAAAAAAATCTACTACAGATCGATAAATCGTAATTTCAGTCGACCACAGTTTTGATTATTTCTGGTTGAGACCTCTAGGTAGACAACGTAAAACATCAAAATGCAAAATCAGTCTACCCGAGGTCTCATTATTTAGACTAAATTCACCTTAAACTTGGACCTATAATGGTTTACAGAAAACACTGTTCACCCGATTTGTTACATATTTTCTTTCGAAACGTAAATAACCAAGGAACACCAAATAAATCATGGGGATTCGAACTGGCAAAAAAAAAAAAATATAAAGATTAAACAAATTAATGTTAAATTATATGTTGGGGAAAAACTATTTTTAATGATAATTAACCCTTAGGGTATTTATGTTTTCCACACATTTGGTAGCTGTTATGAGATACAAGGGACATTTTCACATTTTCTTTATTTAATGTTGGTTAATTGATTATTAAACAGTCTGTGCTGATTATCATTATTTCTTATTAAATAACAAAATAAATAGGTGTATTATTATGATGCTTATTTTTTTTCTGCTGAATTTCAAATAGAATTCATTTAAGGGTTACATGCACCACGGGTACTAAACAGTGCTTGAGGCACCGTTTTTGCCAATGTCATAGGAATGAAGGCACTTCGCTTCTGGTACTGCAGGCATTTCGCCTGTATATAATGCGATGAGTTATCAATCAAAACGTTTAGCAATTTATACCTGATAAATCGCGTTTAAATAAACATTGGGTGCATCTTTCCGTAAAATTTAAGGCTAGTTGCTATCAGTGATATTGTGACATTGTGATGACTATAAATTTATAAGAATATAACGCGTGTGAACAATGCATCATGTATATGGAAGTTGCTACTGACGAAGACTTTGGGAGAACACAAAGAAAAGGGCCGTCAGAAACAATATGTTTATATGGATTTATTCACATGTGGCCTCTACAACAGTATGAACATACGAACAGCATGCAATCGGTTTATATTCACAAGTAATCATAAACTCTACACCATTGCTTTAGTCAGTTGAAGCAAACTGTATTTCCCAAACATTATGCTTCTTATGATTGTCATCAGACAAAAAAGATAATGAACATGAATTTCAGAAATGCAGACATCTTTTCTCAAAATAAATTATGAATAACAAGAGACAAGAATAAGTTGACAGGTAAAACCCATGTTGTCCTGGCGTGCTATCTTATTCATAAACTTATTGTCAAAACATTCATAACAAGAGCCACAAGGCAGCAAAACCTTGACTATTTGAATTCGGGAATAGATCTATAACATGTAATATTAAAATATCTATAAAGTTTCAATCGGATTCTGTGGAATTTTATGCTATAACCTTGAGAAATGTGGTAGGTTTCAATTCAATATTTGCATTAGTTTGTAATAGTTACTTGTTTTCAAAACACAAACAACAAAGAAGTGTTCCCTATGTGTCTTACAGAGGACAGACATAATACCAAGCCGGGTTATCCGGATCACATGACTGGTACACTGAATTGCGCCATGATGTTTCGATCGGGCTATTTAGCATGTCCTGAAAATGTACCGTATTCATGCGGGTGCAACTAGCCTGACTGAAACGAATGAAAACTGATATTGGGGTACAGGACAAAAAAGTACATAATCGAGCCCATCTAGAAATATACTTACCTTACGTTTCATTTGGTATGACTACATCTATCTTTTCAACAAAACTGCTTTTCAGTTGAACAACATTGAAAAACACAAGGAAAGTAGATAAGTGACTTATACTAATGATCGATTGTGCTCCTCTAAAAAATGAAAAAAAGAATACACACACGGGCACACACACAGAGATAGAAACCCATTTTGCTATCAATATATAGATCTATAAAACAAGAGGACCATGATGGTCCTGAATCGCTCACCTATCCCCACATGACCCAGTGTTGAACTGAGTATGACCTCATTATTTCTATTATTTGACATAGTGACCTAGTTTTTGAGAACATGTGACCTAGATATCATCAAGATAAAAAATTCTGACCAATTTTCATGAAGATCCATTGAAAAATATGGCCTCTAGAGAGGTCACAAGGTTTTTCTATTATTTGACCTAATGGCCTAGTTTTTGAAGGCACGTGACCCACTTTTAAACTTGACCTAGATATCATCAAGGTGAACATTCTCACCAATTTTCATGAAGATCTCGTGAAAAATATGGCCTCTAGAGAGGTCACAAGGTTTTTCTATTTTTCGACCTACTGACCTAGTTTTTGACCGCTGTAGTAGATTTTTAAACTTTCCCTTTTTTCCTTTTTAAACTTTTACTACATTTAAAACAAGAAAGACACTTTTAAATCCAATTTATTTTTCACTGTAATTTTAACATCTATCAACTAATTGTTATATCGAATTTCATGTCAGCACTGAGACATTACATTCTCTTTATATATCAATTTTTCCCGCCAAATCTAAAAGTAATGAATATCATGGAAAAATCATAAATCACATGATTCGGAGTAATATAAAAGTGAATCAATTCCCGCCAAATTATATGGAGCAAATTACATATTTACATAATCAGCTAATTACATAATGTAAGGAGCATAACATATTTAGACCGGTTTTATTTTTGTATAAAAAGCAAACATCGTGTAATTCACGACAACCGCACATGACCCAGTTACAAATCTTAGCTAGATATCATCAAGCTGAACATTCTCACCAATTTTCATGAAGATCCGTTGAGAAATATGGCCTCTAGAGAGGTCACAAGGTTTTTTTCTATTTTTAGACCTACTGACCTAGTTTTTAACCCCACGTGACCCAGTTTCGAACTTGACTTAGATTTCATCAAGGTGAACATTCTGACCAATAATCATGAAGATCTCATGAAAAATATGGCCTCTAGAGAGGTCACAAGGTTTTTCTATTTTTAGATCTACTGACCTAGTTTTTAACCCCACGTGACCCAGTTTCGAACTTGACCTAGATATCTTCAAGGTAAACACTCTGACCAATTTTCATGAAGATCCATTGAAAAAATATCGCCTCTAGAGAGGTCACAAAGTTTTTTTATTTTTAGACCTACTGACCTAGTTTTTGACCGCACGTGACCCAGTTTTGAACTTGATCTAGATATCATCAAGGTGAACATTCTGACCAATTTTCATGAAGATCCATTGAGAAATATGGCCTCTAGAGAGGTCACAAGGTTTTTCTATTTTTAGATCTACTGACCTAGTTTTTGACCCCACATGACCCAGTTTCGAATTTGACCTAGATATCATCAAGGTGAACATTCTGACCAATAATCATGAAGATTTCATGAAAAATATGGCCTCTAGAGAGGTCACAAGGTTTTTCTATTTTTAGATCTACTGACCTAGTTTTTAACCCCACTTGACCCAGTTTCGAACTTGACCTAGATATCATCAAGGTGAACATTCTGACCAATTTTCATGAAGATCCATTGAGAAATATGGCCTCTAGAGAGGTCACAAGGTTTTTCTATTTTTAGACCTAATGACCTAGTTTTTGACCCTACTTGACCCAGTTTCAAACTTGACCTAGATATCATCAAGGTAAACATTCTCACCAATATTCATGAAGATCTCATGAAAAATATGGCCTCTAGAGAGGTCACAAGGTTTTTCTATTTTTAGACCTACTGACCTAGTTTTTGACCGCACGTGACCCAGTTTCGAACTTGACCTAGATATCATCAAGGTGAATGTTCTGACCAATTTTCATGAAGATCTTATGAAATATATGGCCTCTAGAGAGGTCACAAGGTTTTTCTATTTTTAGACCTACTGACCGTGTTTTTGATGGCACATGACCCAGTTTCGAACTTGACCTTGATATCATCAAGATGAACATTCTGATCAACTTTCATAAAGATCCCATGAAAAATGTGACCTCTAGAGTGGTCACAAGCAAAAGTTTACGGACGGACGACGGACACCGCGCGATCACAAAAGCTCACCTTGTCACTTTGTGACAGGTGAGCTAAAAACAATTTCAGCGTGACAAGGTTTTAAAAAAGTTACATGTTTTCGGGAAAATGCAGTTTGATTAAACTGATCAAAACAGAGCTTAGAAAAGAGTGTGGAGATAAACTGATTGCTAAAATATTCCATCTGATAACCCATCACATGTACTGAAAATGTTTGTGAATATGTCATATATAATCACACGAATGCAAGTTATTCGAGATTTGGTTAGTTTTGAGCCAAATTTATGCCCCGATACTTTAAGAAGTGGCTGCGGCACTGTTGAAATGCCTGCAGCACATTTTCAAAATAGGCATAACGTTCAAATTCGGAATTTTCTGGACACATTTTGTTTTTGCAGATCACATATCATTTATAAATATGTTTTACGACGGCAGAGACGATATGGTTTGGGTCAGCGGAAAGAAATGAGTCTAATCAGTCACTAATGTGAAAAAATCACGTTTCATTCCCAACTTATTTGTCCTTACAGTTCTAGGAAATTGATTATTTCCCACAAACTTTAGCATGGATAAGTTCATGAGGTACTTCTACACCCCGCTACATTCCCCAATTTTTGAAAAACGATACATGCAGTAAGAAAATGACAAAAACGAAAAAAAAACACTCACCGATCTCGCTTGATTTGTCAACATTGGCGAAATGCCTATGGTACCGGAAGCGAAGTGCCTTCATTCCTCATCGGCACAGGCGATGCCGCAGGCACTGTTTTGTACCCGTGTGCACTCATTTATCTGTTATCAACAGTTTATTTTACAACAAACTAATCGGCACGGGACAGTGTATTCATTTGGAGTTCCTCGGTTATTTTGGTTTCGAAAGAGAAGGTAAACAATCGGGTGAATGCTGGTATCTGTAAACCATTTAGATCCAAGTTTTAAGTGAACACTGGTTAAGTCTTTTTTTTTTTTTTTCATTTTCAACAAAATTTAAGATATATATAACCCTAAATCTCTAGAAAAAGGAGGTCCGTACCCCTAGAAAACCCCTAACAGGATTGTCTAGAGGTACGTATTCGTACCTCTAGAATCTGATTCTAGAGGTACGGATCCGTACCCCTAGACACCTCCAATTAATTTACTTTTATATAATCTTATTTTGGACCAAAGAGTGCCAAGAAAGACTGTGACAAAACATGCAATAAACAAGAGGCACAGTCCTTGGTCCACTAGCACCATCAGCAGGTCTAGGAAAGTGGAATATTTACAGATTATCTGTAAATTTACAGATACCTAATCTATAAATTTACAGATTTTTATACCCCCACCAAACATGTTTGAGGGGGGTATATAGGAGTCAGTTTTGTCGCGTCCCGTCGCGTCCCGTCCCGTCGCGTCCCGAAATCTATTATCTCAGCTATTACCAAATGGATTTGTTTCAAACTTAAAATACATGTTCCACCTTATCACCCACATCATGTGACACAAGGTGCATAACTCTTCACACCAAGTTTTCATGAATTATGTCCCCTTTTACTTAGAATTTAAGGTTAATTTTGTTGTATTTTCACTATATCTCAGTTATTACTAAATGGATTTGATTCAAACTTAAAATAGATGTTCCACCTCATCACCCACATCATGTGACATAAGGTGCATAACTCTGACACCATTTTTTTATGAATTATGCCCCTTTTTACTTAGAATTTAAGGTTGATTTTGATGTATTTTCACTTTATCTCAGTTACTACTGAATGGATTTGATTCAAACTTAAAATAGATGTTCCACCTCATCACCCACATCATGTGCCCACATCATGTGACACAAGGTGCATAACTCTGACACCAAGTTTTCATGAATTATGTCCCCTTTTACTTAGAATTTAAGGTTAATTTTGTTGTATTTTCACTATATCTCAGTTATTACAAAATGGATTTGATTCAAACATAAAATAGTTGTTCCACCTCATCACCCAGATGATGTGACATAAGGTGCTTAACTCTGACATAAATTTTTTATGAATTATGTCCCCTTTTACTTTAAATTTAAGGTTGATTTTGATGTATTTTCACTATATCTCAATTATTACAAAATGGATTTGATTCAAACTTAAAATAGATGTTCCACCTCATCACCCACATCATGTGACACAAGGTGCATAACTCTGACACCAATTTTTCATGAATTATGCCCCTTTTTACTTAGAATTTAAGGTTGATTTTGATGTATTTTCACTATATCTCAATTACTACTGAATGGATTTGATTCAGACTTAAAATAGATGTTCCACCTCATCACCCACATCATGTGACACAAGGTGCATAACTCTGACACTATTCTTCTTGAATTGTGTCCCCTTTTACCTAGAATTTAAGGTTAATTTTGATGTATTCTCACTATATCTCATTCTGATTGGCTTAGAGCCAAAGGGAATTAACCTTTTTTTAACCTTTGTACTGAGTCTCTTCCCCTTCAATTCCAGGAATAAGTCTATTTTTAGAAATCCTATTTTTAGATTTTCAATATTTTAGGTATTTTTCTAACTTTTTTATTATAAGTCCTATGTAAAAAGTAAAAACAAATTTTCTGTGGTAACATGGGTCCGTAAGACACTTTTTAGCTCACCTGTCACATAGTGACAAGGTGAGCTTTTGTGATCACGCAGCGTCCGTCGTCTGTCCGTCCGTCCGTGCGTAAACTTTTCCTTGTGACATCTCTAGAGGTCACATTTTTTGTGGGATCTTTATGAAAGTTGGTCAGAATGTTCATCTTGATGATATCTAGGTCAAGTTCGAAACTGGGTCACGTGCCTTCAAAAACTAGGTCAGTAGATCTAAAAATAGAAAAACCTTGTGACCTCTCTAGAGGCCATATATTTCACAAGATCTTCATGAAAATTGGTCAGAATGTTCACCTTGATGATATCTAGGTCAAGTTCGAAACTGGGTCACGTGCGGTCAAAAACTAGGTCAGTAGGTCTAAAAATAGAAAAACCTTGTGACCTCTCTAGAGGCCATATATTTCACAAGATCTTCATGAAAATTGGTCAGAATGTTCACCTTGATGATATCTAAGTCAAGTTCAAAAGTGGGTCACGTGCCTTCAAAAACTAGGTCAGTAGGTCTAAAAATAGAAAAACCTTGTGACCTCTCTAGAGGCCATATATTTCACAAGATCTTCATGAAAATTGGTCAGAATGTTCACCTTGATGATATCTAAGTCAAGTTCAAAAGTGGGTCACGTGCCTTCAAAAACTAGGTCAGTAGGTCTAAAAATAGAAAAACCTTGTGACCTCTCTAGAGGCCATATATTTCACAAGATCTTCATGAAAATTGGTCAGAACGTTCACCTTGATGATATCTAGGTCAAGTTCGAAACTGGGTCACGTGCCTTCAAAAACTAGGTCAGTAGGTCAGATAATAGAAAAACCTTGTGACCTCTCTAGAGGCCATATATTTCACAAGATCTTCATGAAAATTGGTCAGAACGTTCACCTTGATGATATCTAGGTCAAGTTCGAAACTGGGTCACGTGCCATCAAAAACTAGGTCAGTAGGTCAGATAATAGAAAAACCTTTTGACCTCTCTAGAGGCCATATTTTTCATGGGATCTGTATGAAAATTGGTCTGAATGTTCATCTTGATGATATCTAGGTCAAGTTTGAAACTGGGTCACGTGCCATCAAAAACTAGGTCAGTAGGTCTAAAAATAGAAAAACCTTGTGACCTCTCTAGAGGCCATATATTTCATGAGATCTTCATGAAAATTGGTCAGAATGTTCACCTTGATGATATCTAGGTCAAGTTCGAAAGTGGGTCACGTGCCTTCAAAAACTAGGTCAGTAGGTCAAATAATAGAAAAACCTTGGGACCTCTCTAGAGGCTATATTTTTCATGGGATCTATATGAAAGTTGGTCTGAATGTTCATCTTGATGATATCTAGGTCAAATTTGAAAGTGGGTTACGTGCCATCAAAAGCTAGGTCAGTAGGTCAAATAATAGAAAAACCTTGTGACCTCTCTAAAGGCCATATTTTTTATGGGATCTGTATGAAAGTTGGTCTGAATGTTCATCTTGATGATATCTAGGTCTAGTTCGAAACTGGGTCACGTGCGGTCGAAAACTAGGTCAGTAGATCTAAAAATAGAAAAACCTTGTGACCTCTCTAGAGGCCATATTTTTCAAGAGATCTTCATGAATATTGGTCAGAATGTTCACCTTGATGATATCTAGGTCAAGTTCGAAATTGGGTCACGTGGGGTCAAAAACTAGGTCAGTAGGTCTAAAAATACAAAAACCTTGTGACCTCTCTAGAGGCCATATTTCTCAATGGATCTTCATAAAAATTGGTCAGAATGTTCAGCTTGATGATATCTAGATCAAATTTGAAACTGGGTCACGTGCGGTCAAAAACTAGGTCAGTAGGTCTGAAAATAGAAAAAATTTTGTGACCTCTCTAGAGGCCATATTTTTCATGGGATTTTTATGAAAATTGGTCAGAATGTTCACCTTGATGATATCTAGGTCAATTTCGAAATCGGGTCACGTGCGGTCAATAACTACGTCAGTAGATCTAAAAATAGAAAAACCTTGTGACCTCTTTAGAGGCCATATTTTTCAAGAGATCTTCATGAAAATTGGTCAGAATGTTCACCTTGATGATATCTAGGTCAAGTTCGAAACTGGGTCACGTGCGTTCAAAAACTAGGTCAGTAGGTCTAAAAATAGAAAAACCTTGTGATGTCTCTAGAGGCCATATTTCTCATGGATCTTCATGAAAATTAATGAGAATGTTCAGCTTGATGATATCTAGGTCAAGTTCGTAACTGGGTCATGTGCGGTCAAAAACTAGGTCAGTAGGTCGAAAAATAGAAAAACCTTGTGACCTCTCTAGAGGCCATATTTTTCAAGAGATCTTCATGAAAATTGGTGAGAATGTTCACCTTGATGATATCTAGATCAAGTTTAAAAGTGGGTCACGTGCCTTCAAAAACTAGGTCATTAGGTCAAATAATAGAAAAACCTTGTGACCTCTCTAGAGGTCATATTTTTCAATGGATCTTCATGAAAATTGGTCAGATTTTTTTATCTTGATGATATCTAGGTCACTTGTGCTCAAAAACTAGGTCACTATGTCAAATAATAGAAATAACGACGTCATACTCAGTTCAACACTGGGTCATGTGGGGATAGGTGAGTGATTCAGGACCATCATGGTCCTCTTGTTTGTATTCACTTTTAGTGTATCTCTTATATTATACTAGTATTACTTATATGTGGAAGCCCAGGATGAAGTACTCCAAAGTATTTTTAAGATTCCTTATGGTTGCCATTCTTCTGTGACAAGACCGTATGGTGGGGGTATGAGTCACTCCTGTGACAGTTCTAGTTGAATCTGTAAATTTACAGATGAAGTGTTTGAAAACTGCTAAAATTATATTTAGACACAAAATCGCAGCTTGAAATTAATTGATTTACTTATGGTATGTATAAATAAAGGTTAATTGTAACTTTCAGTCATTTCTGTTGACTTTGATTTTTATTAAAATACCAAAAACTCAAAGTCAACAAAAATGGCTGAAACCCACAAATGACCTTAATTTATGCATTCTGTAAATAAACCAATTAACTCCAAGCTGTGGTTTTGAGTATAAATGTAATTTCATCAGCTTTCATACACACAATCTGTAAATTTACAGATTGAAAAATCTGTAAATTTATAGATTATCTGTAAATATTCAACTTTCCTAGACCTGATCAAGTGAAAATAAACCTGTGCCCTTGCCGGCCTTCATGACCACCTGCCAGGCGCAATACACAGCCACTTCTCCTGGACCGCCGAGACGTTCACATCTTGGAGAGGGAACATATGTCGCTAACTAGGTCAACATGTATATTGTCACGTATATTGTCATACGGCCTAGTTAGCGACACATGACTGACACCGGCGGTAGTGGCCCTAAAAAGAGTACAGCAACCGAAGTTAGATCATCTCGTTGAGCTACCACTGTCGACTACGCATCCTGTTGCCGGGGCACTTGGGTTCGTTACCATCGTTCTCCATCTTCGACGTCTACTGGCTTTTACCTTTGCTTTTACCCGAGCTGGATGTCCATGACTATATATGGTACATGGGCGTGTTCATCTGGCAGGATGAGTCGTAGGGGTGTACGACTTTTCATCCAACGTTTTTATCAACTACCGATGGATGTGGAAGAATTAACAGCTGGTATACAGAGGAGCATGATCGGCTGGTTCGATTATGCTTGGATTGACCTACGGATTGACCTACGGGAGAGCAGAAGACTGGCGTTCCAGCTGCAACGACGATGAGCAGGCTGCAGGGACAACGGAGATAGCTTCAGCGAGATGGCATTTCTTCGGCCATCATGTTTTAACACCATGAGGGCGGCGGCGAGGCGAAATTTAGCACTAGAAGGCGTAGTACACCATCATTTAAGTTAGAAGACAGAACTGAAGTCTACATAATGACGTCATCAAAAGTCGGACCATCCACCAGGGTTCGACACTAACGGTGTCCCGGGGGCCCGAGGATCCCAAATTTTGAGGAGGAACACCAACTTCTAAAAGCTGGGATTCCGGCTGGATACCTATTTTTTAGCTCACCTGTCACAAAGTGACAAGGTGAGCTTTTGTGATCGTGCGGCGTCCGTCGTCCGTGCGTGCGTCCGTCAGTCCGTGCGTAAACTTTTGCTTGTGACCACTCTAGAGGTCACATTTTTCATGGGATCTTTATGAAAGTTGGTCAGAATGTTCATAATGATGATATCTAGGTCAAGTTTGAAACTGGGTCACATGCGGTCAAAAACTAGTTCAGTAGGTCTAAAAATAGAAAAACCTTGTGACCTCTCTAGAGGCCATATTTTTCATGAGATCTTCATGAAAATTGGTCAGAATGTTCACCTTGATGATATCTAGGTCAAGTTCGAAACTGGGTCACATGGGGTCAAAAACTAGGTCAGTAGGTCTAAAAATAGAAAAACCTTGTGACCTCTCTAGAGGCCATATTTCTCATTGGATCTTCATGAAAATTGGTCAGAATGTTCACCTTGATGATATCTAGGTCAAGTTTGAAACTGGGTCACGTGCAGTCAAAAACTAGGTCAGTAGTTTAAAAAATAGAAAAACCTTGTGACCTCTCTAAAGGCCATATTTCTCAATGGATCTTCATGAAAATTAGTCAGAAGGTTCATCTTGATGATATCTAGATCAAATTCGAAACTGGGTCACATGTGGTCAAAAACTAGGTCAGTAGGTCTGAAAATAGAAAAACCTTGTGACCTCTCTAAAGGCCATATTTTTCATGAGATCTTCATGAAAATTGGTCAGAATGTTCACCTTGATGATATCTAGGGCAAGTTTGAAACTGGGTCACGTGGGGTCAAAAACTAGGTCAGTAGGTCTAAAAATAGAAAAACCTTGTGACCTCTCTAGAGGCCATATTTCTTAATGGATCTTCATGAAAATTGGTCAGAATGTTCACCTTGATGATATCTAGGTCAAGTTCGAAACTGGGTCACGGTCGGTCAAAAACTAAGTCAGTAGGTCTAAAAATAGAAAAACCTTGTGACCTCTCTAGAGGCCATATTTCTCAATGGATTGTCATGAAAATTGGTCAGAATGTTCACCTTGATGATATCTAGGTCAAGTTCGAAAACTGGGTCACGTGCAGTCAAAAACTAGGTCAGTAGGTCTGAAAATAGAAAAACTTTGTGACCTCTCTAGAGGCAATATTTTTCATGGGATCTTTATGAAAATTAGTCAGAATGTTCAACTTGATGATATCTAGGTCAAGTTCGAAACTGGGTCATGTGCGGTCAATAACTAGGTCAGTAGATCTAAAAATAGAAAAACCTTGTGACCTCTCTAGAGGCCATATTTTTCAAGAGATCTTCATGAAAATTGATCAGAATGTTCATCTTGATGATATCTAGGTCAGGTTCGAAACTTGGTCACGTGCGGTCAAAAACTAGGTCAGTAGGTCTAAAAATAGAAAAACCTTGTGACCTCTCTAGAGGCCATACTTCTCAATGGATCTTCATGAAAATTGGTGAGAATGTTCACCTTGATGATATCTAGGTCAAGTTCGAAAGTGGGTCATGTGCGGTCAAAAACTAGGTCAGTAGGTCGAAAAATAGAAAAACCTTGTGACCTCTCTAGAGGCCATATTTTTCATGAGATCTTCATGAAAATTGGTGAGAATGTTCACCTTGATGATATCTAGGTCAAGTTCAAAACTGGGTCACATGCCTTCAAAAACTAGGTCATTAGGTCAAATAATAGAAAAACCTTGTGAACTCTAGAGGTCATATTTTTCAATGGATTTTCATGAAAATTGGTCAGAATTTTTTATCTTAATGATATCTAAGTCACATGTGCTCAAAAACTAGGTCACTATGTCAAATAATAGAAATAACAACGTCATACTCAGTTCAACACTTGGTCATGTGGGGATAGGTGAGCGATTCAGGACCATCATGGTCCTCTTGTTTTGTCAGTGATATCCAAAAAGTAAAAGATAAATACCTGTTTGAAAAATATTTTAACCCTTTCCCACATCGATACGTTTATCACCGTATCTATCGATTACCAAACAGAAACGTATTGACCCGTGTCTATCGGTTACCCGATAGAAACGTATAATACCGATTAACGGCCATTTGAACAGAATCGTTTTATCCCGTGTCTCATAATCAATCGCTTTATTTTCGTTCTTTTCCTAAAGAAACAAATTCCGGATGCTTACTAACTCAAAATATGGGATTTCGTCATCATTATTTACGTACAAGATCATGTGGTTACTATTTAAATATATCGGGTACTTTTCAAAGAAATTCCTACATGTGCACGACGCTACATCATGAAAAATTACTGAGAAAACTGCTTGCAACTGGCCGGTTCGCGGGACTTTCCTCGTTCTAAAAATAACAACCATTTTTTAAATGTGTTAAGTCAAGAAGGTCATGCGTGATAGATGCAGATTTCCCCTGAACAACAATTTGTGTTTACGATGGCTTGGAATTTATGGCCTTACACAAAGAAGTATAAAATATATTTATTTTTATAGCTCTTTGCCTTACATAACGGGAAGTGTTAATCAAAACAGAAGGACCGCGGCTTCCAAATATTTTATGACACCCCAAGAGTTATTGCAGCGGAAGTCACCCGTGATGTACCGACGTTTGATCATCAAAATATTACTTAATATTATCTAAAAATATTTTAATTTTTAGCACAAGAATACTGTAGTTGGTTACGTACGAGTCTCGATCTCAGCGATCTTTTTGCACTTCAGAAATTTTACGATCCGTTATTTTTGTAGAGTTATTCAGTTTGATGGTGTTTTTTTTTTATATATAAATACTTACCGATTCCGATTCGGAAGATAAGTCTATTAACTATAAATCAAACTTTCAAACATCAAAATGAAATTGTATATGAATTTCAATGTGAAAGTAATCCAAAACAGAATTTTATGCCTAAAAATATAATTCCCTTACTTTAACACTTTATATCTTCAAACCTCAAAGAGAAACTACAATAAATTTTGTATCATCGGAAATATAAATGCCAGGTAATATTAAGATTTTATATTTTAAAATATATGAAGAGAAGTCAAGAATTTCAAGAATTTTTTTTTTTTGATATTATAATTTTTAGTGGTTGTCACAGTAGACTTGACAATGATTATATCTATAAGATACAAGTGTCTCCAAAGTCGAGACCTTGTCTTGACATTGGCAAACATGTAAATTGATATTAGTTTGGATACATTCTTCTGTAGGAGTTAAGGTGTCAGCCACTCAATACAGAGGTTGCGGGTTCGAATCCCACTGGGGTCATGACCGTAACTTCTCATAAGACACCTGTTGTGATTGTTTTTATTAGCTCACCTGTCACAAAGTGACAAGGTGAGCTTTTGTGATCGTGCGGTGTCCGTCGTCCGTTCGTCCGTGCGTGCGTGCGTCCGTAATCTTTTGCTTGTGACCACTCTAGAGGTCACATTTTTCTTGGGATCTTTATGAAAGTTGGTCAGAATGTTCATCTTGATGATATCTAGGTCAAGTTCGAAACTGGGTCACGTGCCATCAAAAACTAGGTCAGTAGGTCTAAAAATAGAAAAACCTTGTGACCTCTTTAGAGGCCATATATTTCACAAGATCTTCATGAAAATTGGTCAGAATGTTCACCTTAATGATATCTAGGTCAAGTTCGAAAGTGGGTCACGTGCCATCAAAAACTAGGTCAGTAGGTCTAAAAATAGAAAAACCTTGTGACCTCTCTAGAGGCCATATATTTCACAAGATCTTCATGAAAATTGGTCAGAACGTTCATCTTGATGACATCTAGGTCAAGTTTGAAACTGGGTCACGTGCCTTCAAAAACTAGGTCAGTAGGACAAATAATAGAAAAACCTTGTGACCTCTCTAAAGGCCATATTTTTCATGGGATCTGTATGAAAATTGGTCTGAATGTTCATCTTGTTGATATCTAGGTCAAGTTTGAAACTGGGTCACATGCGGTCAAAAACTAGATCAGTAGGTCTAAAAATAGAAAAACCTTGTGACCTCTCTAGAAGCCATATATTTCATGAGATCTTCATGAAAATTGGTCACAATGTTCACCTTGATGATATCTAGGTAAAGTTTGAAAGTGGGTCACATGCCTTCAAAAACTAGGTCAGTAGGTCAAATAATAGAAAAACCTTGTGACCTCTCTAGAGGCCATATTTTTCATGGGATCTGTATGAAAATTGGTCTGAATGTTCATCTTGTTGATATCTAGGTCAAGTTTGAAACTGGGTCACATGCGGTCAAAAACTAGATCAGTAGGTCTAAAAATAGAAAAACCTTGTGACCTCTCTAGAGGCCATATATTTCATGAGATCTTCATGAAAATTGGTCACAATGTTCACCTTGATGATATCTAGGTCAAGTTTGAAAGTGGGTCACATGCCTTCAAAAACTAGGTCAGTAGGTCAAATAATAGAAAAACCTTGTGACCTCTCTAAAGGCCATATTTTTCATGGGATCTGTATGAAAATTGGTCTGAATGTTCATCTTGTTGATATCTAGGTCAAGTTTGAAACTGGGTCACATGCGGTCAAAAACTAGATCAGTAGGTCTAAAAATAGAAAAACCTTGTGACCTCTCTAGAGGCCATATATTTCATGAGATCTTCATGAAAATTGGTCACAATGTTCACCTTGATGATATCTAGGTCAAGTTTGAAAGTGGGTCACATGCCTTCAAAAACTAGGTCAGTAGGTCAAATAATAGAAAAACCTTTTGACCTCTCTAGAGGCCATATTTTTCATGGGATCTGTATGAAAGTTGGTCTGAATGTTCATCTTGATGATATCTAGGTCAAGTTCGAAAGTGGGTCACGTGCCTTCAAAAACTAGGTCAGTAGGTCAAATAATAGAAAAACCTTGTGACCTCTCTAAAGGCCATATTTTTCATGGGATCTGTATGAAAATTGGTCTGAATGTTCATCTTGATGATATCTAGGTCAGGTTCGAAACAGGGTCATGTGCGGTCAAAAACTAGGTCAGTAGGTCTAAAAATAGAAAAACCTTGTGACCTCTCTAGAGGCCATACTTTTGAATGGATCTCCATAAAAATTGGTCAGAATGTTCACCTTGATGATATCTAGGTCAAGTTTGAAACTGGGTCACGTGCCTTAAAAAACTAGGTCGGTAGGTCAAATACTGTAAAACACTTTAAATTCGCGAGATCTTTATTTCGCGAATTTGTCCCGATTTTTGGCATTTTATTATTTCGCGAAATCTTAAATTCGCGATGTTAAACACCGGGTCCTACCTGGCTGATATTGTGGTGGTAAAGCCATTAAGCATATTTAGAGAGTAGGCTGGGCTTATCTGACAGATGATGGGTGATAACACTGAAACTTTATCTCTAGTAAACAGAGCCACGTGTGCTTTTGTATATTTTTCAGATCTGAATAAATTGTAGTAAATACTCATCTACAAATTAAAAAGCATATGTATCTACAAGGGTATCTACAAATATTTTCCATTGTTGAAATACTAATAATTTACATGACTGGATGAAGTTAAGAAGTTTAAACTTAACTTTGCTTTTGTATCAGTATCAGAGCAATGGTACACAGGAATTAGCATTTCATGTAATAAATATTAAAATGTGGAAATATTTTTGCTTACTTACACAATTCTTTGAAACATATTCCATAGAATTTTTGAATCTCTCAGAGTTATAACAATATATGTCAGTATGTGTATTGCATAATGAATGTTTGAATATTTGTTTTTACATCTCCCAGAAATTGAATTTTGAAACTACTGGCTCTGATATCCATATTTAATATGCATGTAAATACTAACAAACTGCACTAAAAACATACACCTGGTGACTAAATATCCTAGGAATGTTTTAGTTCAGCTTATCACAGTGACCAGAATACCCCCATTTTATAAAGTAGGGTACTCAGAGTAATCAGACCTGCTAATTTTACTAGTAGTTACTTCAGTATACCAAAAATACTCATCTGGTTGTAAGAGCTATATATTTTAACTGTAACAGTTTCAAATTATACAGTTACTGTTCATTTGTTTGAAGTAGGTCAACACTGAAGGAAGTCAAATTACCTTCTAACCTAATGGGTCAACCAATGTTTTGGGAACTAGGTATAAATCACTTTTATCTACAGCTTTCAGGTGGCGTAGCTAATTACTGTAATGTGTGCAATACAGGGATGCTGGGGATTATAACTCTTGATAATTGAGTGGAACAAATGTAGAATATGTGAACAATGTGATATAATATGTGCTCAACATTTTGAAGGTTAAATCAGAAAGTGAATTATCATTTATGGAATAAATCTAGCTTGTTTATAGAAAAAGCAGAAGATTTTATTTCTTTTCTTTATCTAAATGCTGAATGGAGTTATTTTTTCATCTCCCGCCATCTGTCAGATAAAGATGTTACTCATGTAAACTTCCCTATTCTGTTATTGGCTGAAAGGGAGGTCATAACCTTTACGTGGGCTGGCTATAGCAAGTAGAGGTAAATTTGAATTTCTAGCAGACAACAAAAAACTTTTTTTCAGAAAGGCAGTAATTACTTGATAAAAATTTACAAAATTTTACACACTGAATTCTGTCATACTAGAGAACATATGTTCCAAATTTCAAAAAATAAAGTTCGATAAAAGTAGAGATATTTAGAAAAAATGTATCAGTTTTCTGTTGTTCACAGCACTGTGTTCAGCTGAAAAGTAGACATTTTCTGAGCTTGTCTGCCTTTTATACTTTTACCCTGGTGTTTAACATCGTAATTTTAAATTCGCGAATGTGAATCCGGAAGAAAACCGGAAGTACGACAGCATTCGGTTACTTTCTGCAATTATGGTACCTGTATGACGTCACTGTTAAAAGTTTATTCTCCGGTCCGCTAGTGCGTGTTACGCTCTTTATTGATAACAGATTAATGCCTTTAATATCTGATATGTGATCACTGTTGTATAGTCGTCAATAAATTGTTCCTTTCTTTTGTTATTACGTAGCTTTAATATCCGTAACATTTACAAGTGTTAGAAGTATCAGATTTGGTTTGAAACCGGCTATAATGGCAATGTAATTACGTGCCTGTGAGCTCATGGACGATGGAAGAAAAAGGTTCAAAACAGGTAAAATAAATAAGTTTAAACTAAAAAATATCATGGCTCGACTGGGACTCCATATTTACAATGAACGCTTGATCTCTGAACATTTATTATGCACCCAATCATTGCAAACTTTTCACAGTTTCTTTCAGTTTTGAAAAAAGTGTAAACCATTGTAAAATTGGTAAACAATCATTGAGGCCATATATTTCAAAAGATCTTCATGAAAATTGGTCAGAATGTTCACCTTGATGATATCTAGGCCAAGTTCGAAACTGGGTCACGTGGGATCAAAAACTAGGTCAGTAGGTCTAAAAATAGAAAAACCTTGTGACCTCTCTAGAGGCCATATTTTTCATGCGATCTTCATGAATATTGGTCAGAATGTTCACCTTGATGATATCTAGGTCAAGTTCGAAACTGGGTCACGTGGGGTCAAAAACTAGGTCAGTAGGTCTAAAAATAGAAAAACCTTGTGACCTCTCTAGAGGCCATATTTCTCAATGGATCTTCATGAAAATTGGTCAGAATGTTCACCTTGATGATATCTAGGTCAAGTTCGAAACAGGGTCAAGTGGGGTTAAAAACTAGGTCAGTAGATCTAAAAATAGAAAAACCTTGTGACCTCTCTAGAGGCTATATTTTTCATGAGATCTTCATGAATATTGGTCGGAATGTTCACCTTGATGATATCTAGGTCAAGTTCGAAATTGGGTCATGTGGGGTCAAAAACTAGGTCAGTAGGTCTAAAAATAGAAAAACCTTGTGACCTCTCTAGAGGCCATATTTCTCAATGGATCTTCATGAAAATTGGTCAGAATGTTCACCTTGATGATATCTAAGTCAAGTTCGAAACTGGGTCTTGTGCGGTCAAAAACTAGGTCAGTAGGTCTAAAAATAGAAAAACCTTGTGACCTCTCTAGAGGCAATATTTTTCAATGGATCTTCATGAAAATTGTTCAGAATGTTAACCTTGATGATATCTAGGTCAAGTTTGAAACTGGGTCATGTGGGGTTAAAAACTAGGTCAGTAGATCTAAAAATAGAAAAACCTTGTGACCTCTCTAGAGGCCATATTTTTCATGAGATCTTCATGAATATTGGTCAGAATGTTCACCTTGATGATATCTAGGTCAGGTTCGAAACTGGGTCATGTGCGGTCAAAAACTAGGTCAGTAGGTCGAAAAATAGAAAAACCTTGTGACCTCTCTAGAGGCCATATTTTTCACGAGATCTTCATGAAAATTGGTGAGAATGTTCACCTTGATGATATCTAGTTCAAGTTTAAAAGTGGGTCACATGCCTTCAAAAACTAGGTCATTAGGTCAAATAATAGAAAAACCTTGTGACCTATCTAGAGGCCATATTTTTCAATGGATCTTCATGAAAATTGGTCAGAATTTTTTATCTTGATGATATCTAGGTCACATGTGCTCAAAAACTAGGTCACTGTGTCAAATAATAGAAATAACGATGTCATACTCAGTTCAACACTGGGTCATGTGGGGATAGGTGAGCGATTCAGGACCATCATGGTCCTCTTGTTTGTGTAACTTGTAGGTATTTTTAAAAATATAAATATTGTTGCCTTGGCAACAGCTGTTCTCTGATAACTGACTTTTATTAGTCCTTTGCCACCTGTGTAGACCCAGATCATCCGGCTGATTGGGGTCTACACTTTTCACTGTCCAATCAGTAGAAAAAGGTTAATGGTCCATCCAAGCAGTGAACAGTGTAGACCCTGATTAGTCGGCACAGTTGCAAGCAGGCTAATCTGGGTCAGCCGGTTTACATACACTGGTCGCAAAGGACACTTTTTTTCAGCATGGTAAGGGTCAAGAAGCTGCTTTGCTTGATTAGCAATTGTCAGATTTCTAAATCACTATCAGTTCCTTCACATATCTTTGAACAGAAAAATGCAAGGGGGTGAAAAAGAAGGTGTGGGCTCACAGTTGCAGCATCTATGTCACCACGTTCTGTCCTCTAAGCCAATATACCAGATTAATTGGACATAAGTACCATAAATACTCAGTCATAAGTCAACCAAATTTTCCAGCTCTAGTGTCAATATAGGTAAAACTACCCTGATTTTTTTTTTAATTTGGAAACTCATTTTTTTGCCGGGAGAGGGGGGGAGGGGAATCAAATTGTCCTTCTTGCCTCTGCTCCTACGGGCCTGTGATATATTGCAGTTCTTACCTAATAATTTTCCTGTTGCGATCTGTAATCTATTACAAGCCAGCCAAGCTTTTTATGCCCCCGAAGGGAGGCATATAGTTTTTGAACTGTCTGTCCGTCTGTCAGTCTGTCCGCAATTTTCGTGTCCGGTCCATATCTTTGTCATCGATGGATGGATTTTCAAATAACTTGGCATGAATGTGTACCACAGTAAGACGACGTGTGGCGCGCAAGACCCAGGTCCGTAGCTCAAAGGTCAAGGTCACACTTAGACGTTAAAGGATAGTGCATTGATGGGCGTGTCCGGTCCATATCTTTGTCATCGATGGATGGATTTTCAAATAACTTGGCATGAATGTGTACCACAGTAAGATGACGTGTCGCCGCAAGAACCAGGTCCGTAGCTCAAAGGTCAAGGTCACACTTAGACGTTAAAGGATAGTGCATTGATGGGCGTGTCCGGTCCATATCTTTGTCATTGATGGATGGATTTTCAAATAATTTGGCATGAATGTGTACCACAGTAAGACGACGTGTCGCACACATGACCCAGGTCCGTAGCTCAAAGGTCAAGGTCACACTTAGGCATTAAAGGTCATTTTTCATGATAGTGCATTGATGGGCATGTCCGGTCCATATCATTGTCATTCATGCATGGATTTTAAAATAACTACGCATGAATGTGTGACACAATAAGATGGACGTGTCGCGCGCAAGACCCAGCTCCGTAGGTCAAAGGTCCTAAACTCTAACATCGGCCATAAATATTCATCAAAGTGCCATCGGGGGCATGTGTCATCATATGGAGGACAGCTCTTGTTTGAAATTGAATATTATCAGTCTGTAATTTCTCACAGTATATGGGACTCACCCAAACTGAAGTCGCAAATAACTAGGGTTCACTTTCCTTTTTCAAATTTTTGGAAACTGTCGGTAGTGAGTATTTTTTATGTTTTTCTGTGGCTATTTAAAATTAATATCTTTTTTGTATATATTTTTCAATGTATGATTAAATGTCTCTGCAACAAACTGCCGTTAAATAGACATTAACACATGAAATTAAAACATATTTTCAAGCAGGTCAAAGCAAAAGACGATGCATTCAGGCTAAAAATGCCCATTATTTAGGAACTGGAGTGAAATACGTGTCAGAACCGCTTCTGAATGTTAAATTATAAATCCATGCAAATGAGTTTTTACCTACAAATATGAATTTACGATCCTGAATAGTTTAAATATTGTTTAATTCAACATGCATCTTAATTATGCACTGACCGCCTAGTTGCAAAACTTTATATAAAACTGTTCCACTATTCGCCAAAACACTGTACGCCTATTCAATAAAGAAATGATGGCGTGTTTGGGCTTGTAGGCTGTATACACTGTACTTATTGAATTTATAAATATAAGTTTTGTATTGTATTTTACTAGCGACAGTGGAGCAGTATTTATTGGTCTGCTTCACCCACGATGTCCTTGTCTTGAACAAGAAATAGAATCTGTGTACGTGTTTCCGTTAACATATGAGAAAAATATATATTTATTCCGCTCAGCTTGACAGGAACTTTGTTTGTTTTTTTTATCTTTGTATTTCTAGCTTGATTACTCGGGGAATAGCGGTGCTTTCTACTCGCTCTGGCTTCGGTTAAGTTAAGTTTTTCGGCAACTGTTTTTCTGTCACATCTTTTTTTTTTACTTTTGCTTATACCTTACTGTAACTTCACATAAACATTGTGTAAACAAAGCCTTTTTATGCAGGGACTGCCCATTATACCCAAATACCCGCAAGGCGAGGGACACTCAAGGTGTTGTACTTGAAATTATTTTTTGAATTTAAGCCCCGCAAACAGACAAATGCGCTGTCTACATGAAAACTTTGAACAATCGAAGTGTCCAAAACGAGTCTGCTCATCTATCTTTCAAGATGGTGGTTAGTATATGTGTAGAACAACTGATGTAAACGTTAGGAGCCAGGTCATTTTCCGTTTATTCTGTAGAGATTACTGCAATAATTATTAATGCAAACGAAAAAGAATTGGATATTAGCTTCGATCTGATTGATTTTAACTGGTATCAGCGGTGATTTGGAGCCTGATATTAAAATAAACAGAAATTTCCAATAACCGCGCCGACGGAAGCTATTTCTTCTGTGAATGAGGATAAAGTCCCCCCTCATAAAGTCCGAACAAGTCTCTGAGATGCCGGAAATGGATCAAACACTGAGTTGTGTCATCAAGTGTAAACATCACTTATTCTTAGAACACTGTACATCCCTTACAGAAGAAAAAGGCCTGCTGCGTACTCTTGCTGTGTACATACAGCGTATATGATGCGTACATGATGTGTACCGAAATCAAGGGCTTTAAATAGTACGCAGGATATACACCGCACATACACCGATTTGTACGTTTGTAGTAACTTTTGACATGCAAATGAGCTCTGCCGCGTACTACTTGCTGCGTACATGCTGTGGACTACATAGTACACAGGATGTACGTGGAGGAATTTAGTATGCGGGAAATAGTACACAGCATGTACGCGGCACATACACTTTTCACATGCAAATGAGCCTGCGGTGTACTACCCCTGTGGCGTACATTTCTGTGTACTCCTGCGGCGTTACATGCTGTGTACTCCTGGCCTGGGTCCTGCGGTGTACATGCTGTGTACTCCTGCTGCATACATGCTGTGTACTCTTGTGGCGGAAACTGCTGTGATAATGTAAATCCTTACCCACCAACTTTCGTATGCAAATGCTGATCATTGGGACAGAAAAAAACAGAAAAAAGATTAAGTGACATGTATCAATAAGTATTTACCCTTACCAAAATAATGTAGATTGATGTTATCAAATAAATTAGTATGCTTTTCTTCATCCACTTTTCAATGAAATAAATCAATTTTTGTAGCATGTAATTTGGTAAACATTTGAAGAAAATGGGGGTAACTGCATCAAGGGGAAACAACTTTAATGCAACTAATATAAGTGTTATGATTTATTATAGACGATGTGTGCGTAGTATGTATTTATTTTGATTAAAATCCATCTGAGAACAATCTAGGACTGGAATTATATAAGCATTTATACACTTTCACGTCCGTAAAAAAATAACGCACCAAAAATTTTGGATTGATTTTTTCCAATGGGGCGAGCGCAATTAGCCAAAAAAGTTCTGAAAATATACGAGCGGCAAATCCGATGAACAACTTTTTAATTTGGTGAGGCCTTAATGAGTTAACATAATGAGCATTAAAGCCTTTATAAAACATGATAGAATGGTGTTTTGCTTAAGAGTATTCAAATAACAGTGAGAGCTATTAATTCTTCTCATTCGGGCGCTGTTGAGGCATTATCTTGGTAATTATTTCATGTATTACAAAATGTAATGCAACGAAGTTCAAATAAGGCTTTTCAATTATCCAAGTTAGAAAGCTCCAGGATTAATTCAAAATGAAAAAGAATATATTTTTACACTGCACGCAAGGTGCAGCTCAGAAATCACTAAGATGTAAGCTTCACAAATGAACATTGCAAATAGTTTGGCAAATTTTCATTGTATTCAGAATACCGGTAATCTGAACTATTTTATGCTATTCTACATCTACATCAGTACAACCAACAATCGATTTCCGATTATGACTGGTCGGCAAGATAAAAGTTACTCGGAAATCAAGTTCTTGCTTCCAAAAAAAAAAAAAAAAATGTACAAATCCTTCCTGCATGAAGTGTACTTCAGACTTTTACGAAGTGTACTTCAGACTTTTACCTAAAAAAATTCAAAGTATAAACACCAAAAGAAAATGAACAAGTCCCTCCCGCGAATATGAAGTTTACTTCAGACTTTAACTTATAAAAAAAACTAAGTATAAATGCCAAAAGAAATTGTACAAGTCTTTCCCACGTATATGAAGTGTACTGCACAAATTTCAAAGTATCTGCGGTGTACATGCAGTGTACTATTTTCTGGTACAAGTCCCTCCTGCGTACATGCAGTGTACTCCTTAAATTTTCAGAGTCTGTGCTGCGTACTTGAAGTGTACTAGTGACCTCCTGCGTACATGCTGTGTACTCGTCGAAATAGTACGCGGCATGTACGCGGCATGCGGTGTATGTAAAATGTACTCCTCTGGCGTACTACTGTGTTCGCGGCATATACACAGCAAATACGCAGCATGTACGCCACAGAGGCTTGCTTCTGTAAGGGATGTTAATATTGATTAATATTGGAAAGACCAAAAAGCAACACTGTGCTAACTCAAGATAGAACAGTGTTATACTTTGTCACACAATTAAAGTTTAATGCAACGTAGAGCTTACTTAAGTTAGCTCTCTGTTGCATTAAAAAATATCAGTGTTTCAGTTAGTGCAAAATGCCAACTGGCCCCTAAATCCCTTAAATTTCATAATCTATTTGTAATATGTATTTTAGTGGTGTATATTATAGAATTAGACCCAAAAATGACAAAAAGTAATTTTTGAAAAAAAATCAAGTTAGACCACTGTTGCGTTCAGCCCTCGAATGGTACATTTTGTATAATAATTATCTTCGTCTTTTGAAAAGGGAAACTGTTTCGTTAGGCGTGAAAAATAATTGCGTGTATGTATGCCAATTTCAAGTTGTACATGAAAGCGTGTTTTGAGGAGTTTTATGCTAACGAAATCGCCGTCCAATTAAAGGATAGTAACATTGACTCTGTAAATGTTGATTTGCGCTTGTCCACTGTGAAACCACTGCACGCTAAATGGCTTGTTAAAACCATGCAGAAAATTGAGAAGTACAGAGTGGCTGGATTCAGGCTGGAATTCACGTCACAGCTTAATTTAGAATTACTAGTACTTAGTACATGTACTATAGTATTGTAATAGAAGATAACTTTGTTTGAGCGGTCATGTACAGTAACACCGTTAGTTTCTCCCCTTGTGCTGATCGATACGTCATGAATTGGATAAATGTTTAGTATTAAATAATAAAGATTATACTTTGCTGTATACATGTATATTTTGTATATAATATAGTCATTTAACCATACTTGTTGAACCATGGTGGAATCACGCAAAATCACAATAACTAAATTTCGTAAGTGCGAACATTTATCGTTCAGACACTATTTCGGACATCAGCGAATTTCGGATAAACACGAACAGGTAAAGCTATTTTTCGCGGTCACTTTGAATTCGCGAGTACTTAACCTCGCGAATATTAGCGAAAATTAAATTCTCGCGAATAAAAGGTGTTTTACAGTAATCAAAAAACCTTGTGACCTCTCTAGAGGCCATACTTTTCATGGGATCTGTATGAAAGTTGGTCTGAATGTTCATCTTGATGATATCTAGATCAAATTTGAAACTGGGTCAACTGCGATCAAAAACTAGGTCAGTAGGTCTAAAATTATCAAAATCTTTTGACCTCTCTAGAGGCCATATTTTTTAATGGATCTTCATGAAAATTGATCTGAATGTTCACCTTGATGATATCTAGTTCAGTTTCGAAACTGGGTCACGTGCCATCAAAAACTAGGCCAGTAGGTATAAAAATAGAAAAACCTTGTGACCTCCCTAGAGGCCATATTTTTCATGAGATC
>NW_026459990.1:0-62179 GCF_021730395.1 Mercenaria mercenaria | reverse complement strand
AAAATGTTTTAAGAGCTTCCCTAAATTTGGGTCGGTTTTAAGATTATTGTTACCCGTAAAGCAGAAAAAGGTAGAATATCTTATTATAAGACTTACCCTTTCTCATGCCCAGCTTAATTTTCCCTCGTGCATATCTGGGTCGCCAGCATTTGCGTTATGAATTGTTTTTATTTTTTAAAAATACTTAAATATAACTTGTCTAGATCTACCTGCATATTAATAAAAAGACATATCTTAGATGATAGCGCTTTGAACATTCTCATGAACAGAATACGGACAAGATTCCCGATTTCTTGCATACCAGACGGGAATTTCCGGTATTGTTACCGGTGCTGGAAAAATCCATCTTACATCCCGGGGTGTAAGATGACTCTCGTGCTTTAAATGACGTATTACGAACTACATATATGTAGAAGATTTATGTAGTTATTTATATTTTATTTCGAAAATCGGAATAAAAATCCAATACCTTGACAGTTCCTTTATTTCCTGATGGTATATTTCTCGATTCAAAACACGTTATTTTATCAAAAATTCATAACGTTACGCTGCAACTGATAAAACAAAACCGGAACTAAACATTGTTATTTGTCTTTGAAACGTCATGACGTATTTCCTGTTTACGGACGTTGGTTTCCCGCGCTTTGTTTAAATACGCTGCTATAAGAAATAGTTCTAAAAAGAAAGCCGTTTGACTGACTTTATTTTTATTATTATATCTTGATATCGGTATGCAAGAAAAGGATACTGTCACTGGTTATAGGTGCAGATGGGAATATCCGGCTCTCGGGTAACTGTTTAGGCGGTAACTCGGTAGGAACCTCGTTACCGCCTAAACAGTTACCCTCGAGGCCGGAAATTCCCATCTGCACCTATAACCAGTGAAAGAATCTTATATTCCGGGATAAACCAATTGACATAGTGGAAGAAACACTGGTATTTATTTTACTTGATATTTTTGTACCCCCCCCCCCCCCCCCCCCCACCCCCCATGAGTGGTGGGGGCATATAGATTTGGTCTTGTCCGTGCGTCCATCCGTGCCCGCGAAATGATGGTTAAGTTACTTCATAACGGTACTTTCTCTTTGATGTCATTCTTTCCGTTCTGTTTATGTGACCTTTTTATGCCCCCGAAGGGAGGCATATAGTTTTTGAACCGTCTGTCGGTCTGTCAGTCTGTCGGTCTGTCAGTCTGTCCGCAATTTTCGTGTCCGGTCCATATCTTTGTCATCGATGGATGGATTTTCAAATAACTTGGCATGAATATGTACCACAGTAAGACGACGTGTCGCACGCAAGACCCAGGTCCGTAGCTCAAAGGTCAAGGTCACACTTAGACATTAAAGGATAGTGCATTGATGGGCGTGTCCGGTCCATATCTTTGTCATCGATGGATGGATTTTCAAATAACTTGGCATGAATGTGTACCACAGTAAGACGACGTGTCCTGCGCAAGACCCAGGTCCGTAGCTCTAAGGTCAAGGTCACACTTAGACATTAAAGGATAGTGCATTGATGGGCGTGTCCGGTCCATATCTTTGTCATCGATGGATAGATTTTCAAATAACTTGGCATGAATGTGTACCACAGTAAGACGACGTGTCGCGCGCAAGAGCCAGGTCCGTAGCTCAAAGGTCAAGGTCACACTTAGACTTTAAAGGATAGTGCATTGATGGGCGTGTCCGGTCCATATCTTTGTCAACCATGGATGGATTTTCAAATAACTTGGTATGAATGTGTACCACAGTAAGAAGACGTGTCGCGTGCAAGACTCAGGTCCGTAGCTCAAAGGTCAAGGTCACACTTAGACGTTAAAGGATAGTGCATTGATGGGCGTGTCCGGTCCATATCTTTGTCATCCATGGATAGATTTTCAAATAACTTGGCATGAATGTGTACCACAGTAAGACGACGTGTCATGCGCAAGACCCAGGTCCGTAGCTCAAAGGTCCTAAACTCTAACATTGGCCATAAATACTCATTCAAAGTGCCATCGGGGGCATATGTCATCCTATGGAGACAGCTCTTGTTCTTTTTATGTGACTGATAGAACAATAGAGAGAACAATGGGGGTGTCACATAAATACCGTTTCGTTAGAACGTCCGTCCGTCCGAAGTTCGTGACGCGCCTAGCTCAAAAAGTATTTGATATAAATTGATGAAACCTTGCATGAGTCTTTATCATGATATGAACTTGCGCACCTCCTATTTTTTGTCTGGCTCCGCCCCCTATTTTCAGAGTTATGGCCCCTGTAATAGTCAAAAATGCACATTTTTACCTTGTGACACGCCTAGCTCAAACAGTATTTGATATAGATTCATGAAACCTTGCATGAGTCTTAATCATGATATGAACTTGCGCACATTCTATTTTTCATCTGGCTCCGCCCCCTATTTTCAGAGTTATGGCCCCTGAAATAGTCAAAAATGCACATTTTCACCTTGTGACATGCCTAGCTCAAAAAGTATTTGATATAGATTCATGAAATCTTGCATGAGTCTTAATCATGATATGAACTTGCGCGCCTCTTATTTTTCGTCTGGCTCCGCCCCCTATTTTCAGAGTTATGGCCCATCAAATAGTCAAAAATGTACATTTTCACTTTGTGACGCACCTAGCTCAAAAAGTATTTAATATAAATGGTTGAAAACTTGCATAAATCTTAATCATGATATAAACTTGCACACCTCAAATTTTTTGGCTGGCTCCACCCCCTATTTTTAAAGTTATGGTCCCTGAAATAGCAAAAAAATGCACTTTTTCGCCTAATTATGTGCCTAGCTCAAAAAGTATTTGATGTAAATTCAGAAAACCTTGCTGGAGTCTTTATCGTGATGTGACCTTGCATACTTGGCATTCTTCTTAAGACTCTTAGCTCTTATTACAGAGTTATGGCCCTTGAAATAGCCAAAATAGTAGATTCTTTGTTTGTGATGCACATAGCTCAAAAAAGTATATGGTGTTGTAAATTTAGCAGTCTTATTAAAACTGATTTATTAATTGATTCTACTGATGAGAAACTTTGGCCTCTGCTACTTGAGATGTCATTCACCAGTTACCCTCATAAATTGCTTGGGACTGGAGTGTGTATCATTTTGTATCATTTTATCAGGGTATGTTGTCATCATGTACCATCGTAAACATGTCTGGTTTGTTAGAGTTAGAGGTGGCTCCGTATTTGGGATGGTACCATCAGTCAACAGTGATCCTCATAAATATTAGGGGTAATCTTTGTCTTTCATTACTATGATACACTCCAAATATGGAAGGGTACCTGCTTTTGTATATAAACCTAGGTCAGAACTTGGGAGAAAAATTCTTTACTTTTGGCTCGGACTTTGAAAATGAGAGATCATAGAAACAAGAAATGAAATACTTTACAGTTATAACTATAAGTGACTTTAGACCAGAGGAATGAGAGAATTATAATTTTGACAACATTATTTCCATCATTTTGACTATTTATCCATCACATAATAAACTGATGTAGTAACTGGAATTTAAGTGTATTTTATCAATGGAGTATAAACCCCCACACCCGAATCTACGTTTTTCAACAATGGCCTAGAATAATGAATCCTTTTCATAAAATGTTTGTTACCCTCAAACTGAGACAAACATTTGAATTATTGCGCCTTATTTGTGACAAATGTACCAGTGGGGGGCACACCCTGTGTCCTACAGACACATTCTAGTTATCATGAAGTTTGTCTTGATAACTTTGTCATTTAATCTTTTTTTTTATATATAAAATTCTAAAATAAATACTGAATACACAAATCGTCGGCCGGCGTCAAAAATCTCGTTTCTTAACTTTTAGGATATACAAAGCAATCCTTTTTTCATGACAACACGTGCTTTAAGTAAAAATAGCATTATCGGTTAGGCCTGTACTTAAATTATCGCACATATCATTAATTCTACATAAGAATGACAAAATAACAACTGCTTGGCACCAAAAAAATAACTTCTTTGCTTTTACGTATATGTGCACTTAATATGTTCTTGAAACTATCAGTAATATGAATCTAGTTGCCGTTGATCCTGATCAGAAATAGTGTTTAAGAAAATTTAGTCTGAATTAAATTAGTGTTTTTAACATGTAAGATACGTTACTGAACTACTTGGGTATGTTTTATGTACATATAAAAGGAATGGTACCTATTTACAGAGTACTATATCTTATCATTCATAATGGTATAATATTTTCTTTACCCATAGGTACTGATTTAAACTTTGCTTTTACTGAAAAAAGCTTTACAGACGTTTCTTGTAGATATTATTTCAAAACAGTAAACATATCTACAGTTAAATTTATTACTGACTTAACAGTTCAGCATAAGCTAAATTTCTGACATCAACTGAACTTTAAACACCAAAATTATGTCATAATAAAACCAGTAGGCAACAGTTTATTGATAATTTTAACACAAATAAGCTCAACTGGAACAAGAATTAATTCTAAACTAAAGATACCAAATGTAACGTATCTTGTCTTGTATTCAAACATTCTACTGAGAAGTCAAAAACAGTTAAATCTCAACACCTGATAAACTACAAAGCAGATGTTATATACCGGAACCCTAATTACTTATATATACTCAGATCGCAGGTATACTGGAACACAGAGAAACTCATTGGTAACGTATCTTGCATACGCTAGTTGCGGTCAGCAACTTGTTTACAATAACATTATTTTTTTTATTTTTGTCTAGGAGAAATGAAATCTCAAAATTTTCAGCTGGCTTGCGTTCGTTTGCGGTGACTAGAATATCAGCAAAGGAAACCCAAAATTCGTCTACAAAATTTGTACAAAACACCATCTCATTATTTAGTTTCATAAAACTAATGTGTGCCTCCTCTTTATCGGTATCCATCACTTTGGCCAAGTATCACTTCCCGTTGTAAGCTGCGGCCCCAAATACTCAACATCGCGATTTTATTGAAAACACAGACAAAGACAAACTTGATGTGTGTCAGTTTGTGAAGACATGATTATTGAGCAGTAAATAATACAGATCCGGATCAGCTGCCACTTTTTTTTAGGTCTATACAGTTTGCAGCATAATAATTGTGGTTTTTAACAACAAGTACTTTCGTGACTTTTGACACTTTTTGTTTCAGAGAATTGATTGAGTAAGAAGAGGTATATCATAAAAATAAAAATAGTTATTCTTACCAAATATAAAATACTTCGAGTCTTGGTGCCTAAATCTGATTTCAGTATGTTTGCAATTTTTTCTATGGTCATTTACAACTAAAAAGGGATATACCTTTCTCGGAAGTATCACCTTCACGTTTGTTACCGTAGATCCGGTGAACCTTCCACGCATAACAATAAGTATCATTATCTTTAATATTTATCATCAGTATTAATCATTATTATAAAAATACAAATCATAATAATAGTATTAATTATGAATTATTATTATTATTACAAATATTATTATTATTAGATCTATATTACGAATATAGTAAGTATTATTATAATGATGATGATGATGATGATTATAATTATCATTATACATGTTGTATTTGTACTGTTGCTATCGTGTTGTTGTTTGTCCAGTGCGCAAAAATGTAAAATATATATAAAGATAGGATTGTATGATTTCAGTCGTTCTATCAGCAAGATACGTTACCACTACACATTACGAGATTTTAGCATGACATAATCGTAATAAATTGAAATGTACGTGAAAACAACCCGATATCTTAACGTCTGTTTTGAATTAAGATTTAAAAATTGTCATTAGGCCCTACAGCATTTTTGCAGAACTTTCATTAGCTAATTTTTTAGTAACTACGATAAATTGGCTTATTTTCGGGATGTAAGATATGGATATGTAAGTCAAGGTAGCCGGCTTTGATAAACTATATTATAAAGGGTCATTATTTTAGTTAATTAAATTACATTTCTTGTGATTAATTATTTAAGATCTTTTCGTGATTTACCTATTTATTTTGCCGTATTTACTCGTTCATATCGTATCGGCCGATATTGTGTTTAGTTGTCAACAAATGAGTGTCTTTATCGTCATCGGCATGTTTATAGCTTCTAAAAATAAAGTCTTTAATAAAGTTTTGTAGTTTGTTACATGTTGAAAATCATTTTTGATAGAAGATGTCAATTATCGGGTGTCATTTAGAATTAGGTCTTTTGATATGTAATTATCTTACAATACAATTGCCTTAGAATAAAGAGTTCATCATTTTGTTCAAACAAACAATAAGAACCAATCAAGCTAAGATTATTGACTAAATAGTATGTTCATGCATGATAGGTAGATATAGAGCTAGCTACCTAGACCTTTAGACTAAAGGTTCCGGTAGAACCGGCTACCTAGCCACTGCCAAATTGAAAACTGAGGATCTTTCATAGTATCAATAGAGGTCTGAAAGTTCATTATTATAATAGTAACTGTTATGCCTAAGGTCTTGCGAAAATATTACTCATTTGTGTTTTATAACTTGCTTTCCTTATATTATATAAAGATTGCCCTCTTTTTGAAATCATTGAGAGATAATAAAATCTGGAAAGTAGATCCATCGGAAGCACCGAGAAAAATGCAAACAGTGAAAATTGCAGACTCGGTTTGATTGAGTCTGTTCATGAGCAGTAATGGAAAATGCAACACTGCCCACGCCCCCTAGTACCCGCTTAAGCAGTATTCAATCTTCAAATCTAAATGAGTTGAAATCAATGATCCCGAAGGACCAGAAAATATAACAACACTGAGATGAAGTCGGGGCGACTTTTAACACCCGCTGTTGTGAAGTAAATAAAACACGGATTACCACTGTATGTGTAATGTTGGTTCGTAAATGTGACTTTAGATACATATGTTTTATAGTTCTATTCAGTCTATAATTCATGAAGGTCGAAATATCTACCAAAAAAATTTCATATTAATGCCTGTACAAAAATTATCCTTCATATTCAAAAGAACCCGATTACGTTCAACCTCGTAAACCTGTTTGCATGGGTATCAGGAAGGCGGTACACGATGTTGAAAGTTGAGACTTTGATGATGAAAAGCCGAACCTACAATGATGAAAAGTCCAAAATACAATGATGAAAAGTCGAATGTATGATGGTGAAAACTCGAATCTACGATGATAAAAACTCGAAACTACGATAGTGGAAAGTCGAAACTAAGATGCTAAAAAGTCGAAACCGCGAAACCACGATACCACGATGGTGAAAATACGAAACGATTTCGACTTTCAGCGTCATAGTTTCGTGGTTTCGACTTTTAAACATCGTAGTCTCGTTCTGACGTTGCTTCGAGCTCACATACGTTATGAGGCGATGGCCCTACCGGAACACCGTGCGTAGACATCATGCGCGGGTCCAGCCATTTTTCTCAAGTGGTGTTCCGACCGAACCCTTACCATGGCAAACATGTGTCTGTTTATATTTAATAATTTGAGGTTATTTATGTGGATGTTAGCCGTTTACAAATAAAGAGTTGTCAATATTTGTTGAACAGGCTAAAAGAGGAAGTAGCGGGGCATCCTCCCCCTGAATATTTTGAAATTCAGCGTTTCATTTCCTGCATTCTGGGACGTTTTAGAAGCATTTAATAACATCTTTTCCATTGCCATTGTATATACAATATACCCCTTTTTTCTAATTTTTATGAGCTCACCTGTTAAATTAAAAGGTAGAATTATTCGTATCTTTAAGATAATTAACATAAATATGAATTAGCGCTCTACGTGAAGCAGCCCCATACACTTTGAATGCGGTCCCTAATGTTGCCTTTTCGAAAAATCATTATCTTTCCTTCTTCTCTTCTTTCCTTTTTTTAGGATTTTCCAAGGGGTCCGGACTACCGGACCCTCCCCCTCTGGATCCGCGCATAGTTAAGCTTACCTGGACCGCGCATAGTTAAGCTTACCTTTTTTACCATAAAAACAAAATTTCGGCTCCATTTACACAATTTGGTAAAATTAATTTTTTTTTCGAAATTGTGACTTTAGAGCGGTATTTACACAGGACAAAAATTTGACAATATTACAACTATAGAATTATAAATTCTTTTCAACTTTCAAAACCCTTAGAGATGTTTAAATGATGTAGATCTACATTCTAAATCGATCTGGCTCTATAGCATTTGACCCACGATTCACGCTCTGAACATTACGGATTTATAGTTGGCAGGGGCGTAGCTGGCTTTTTCGTCCTGAACAAAAGTTTGTGCATAAAAAATCTGAACCACGGGAAGACGTAGCCATATGCCTTTGCTTTTTTATCGTTAAATTTGTTTTATCAGTTGTCACAAGTTCAAACGAAGATGGAATGCAGACGGAGAGAACATTGCTTTGCTTTAAGTCACGATCTAGTATCTCAGATGTGAAGCCGTTGACCCCATCTTATTTTTAAATACACTTCATGTGTGTGTGTGTTTTTTGTTGGTTTTTTTTTTGTTTTTTTTCATCACGTTTCCTTAAAAACTCTTTCGATTTCGCTAATGCACGGGATCCCTCTCACATGCAGTCGACAAAATGTTGCCTCTTTGCCTCACAGGATCACTCTTAACTCCCTTTACCCGGCACGGGAACCCTCTCTAACACAATTTTCTATCAGCACCGGCGCCCTCTCAATTTAACTTCAGTGTTAGAATTATGAGATTGTATTCATATTTTTTAAAAGTTGCACAATAATGCAGACTTACAAGTGTGGCCCCTCTTTGTATCAAATCAAATTATACAAATTCTAGTTTACGTGATTTAAGGATCATTCTAATATTTCTAACATTTTCTTTTTATAAACATAGAAGGATTTTACCATGTAGTGTTTTGCCGATTAAAACATGTTTCACAAAATGACCTACTTTTGGTAATGCGTCCATTTACGCCTAAAAAGGATTCCAGATTGAAATCCCTTTTTTTTCCGTTCATATGCGTCGTAATTAGGCCCTAATCATCTCTCTTATCTCACTGGTCAGGATAAAGCGGACCCGATGATGCCATTTTCAAATTTGGTGCCAAAATATTTAGTGCCGGGTTAAAAAGCGCTTCTAAAATGTTAACTACAAGCTGCAAGCAATGTCTATTTTCCGACATTAACAAAGTTGCAGGGCGATATTTTGCAGGGCCGTGGTATAATATCCCTTAGCTCAGATTTCCGCAGCGCATTTTAAGAAGCGGAAAAGTTGCGGAAACCTTCAGTTTCCGCAGATTCTCCGCAGAAAAGAATTTTTGTTTTACGGAGAATCTGCGAAGATGTGGAGAACATGCAGAATAATGACACTTAAACATTTCTCAGCTGCGGAAATTCTGACTCTGACTATTTCATGCTGCGGAGAAGTTATACTTAGACATTTTCAGGTGCGGAAATCTTCATAAGACAGAGACATTATATTTTGAATTTCATTAACTTTCTTTAAGAAATTAAAAAAAAAATTGACATGAATTTAACTGGTTTGCCGACTTGTAGGTTTTTTGATGAATCAGAATGATTTGAATAATCTTGGTAGCAGGTCACACAAGGGCAATTTGTGTAAAATTATTTTAAAATCTGGTTAGCGGTTTCACACAAGAAGATTTCTCAAATTTCCACTATATACATTTAGGGAAAAGTGACCACGCCCTATTGTAGTCATGTTTTTTGACCAGTCGGTATAATTTGAACACAATCGGTATAATTTGAACAGTCTTGGTAGCTAATGTTAATTTGTTTTGTGCCATACCGACAATAAATAAAATTTGTATTGTATTGTATTGTATTGTATTGGGTGACTATAGGACCATTTCTGTGATTTTTTTTCAAAATTGGACCATCTGTTTAGGAGTTGTCACTTGAAGATTTTTCTTTGTTTAGATATCACAGATATCTCTAAAAATTTAGACATACTTAATTTTTTTCTTATGTGTATACTTTCTTTTGATGCGTAGTGTAGATGTTGTTGGCAGCAATTGTGCTGTATTTGTAAAATGGGTGCTCAGTGAAAGACTCCAAAGAATAGGCATATTTCAATTGATTTTATTCCAAGTACATTTTTTTCTCCTACAAATCATGTTTTAAACCACTTGTTAAATTTGCCTTTTCATGATGATTCGGATGAGTGGACAAAAAAAGAGAATATGAACTGTAAGTCAATTATATGTCTATTTCTGATTCTTTACAGGACTTAGGGGCTTCCGTGGTCTAGTGGTTAGCCCTTATCATGCTGGACATGATTGATTCTGCCTTTGCCACCAGAGCAGATCATGATCTTAACATAATGTAATTTTATCAATAGCTCAACATAATACTTTTACCTAGTTTGCAATCTTCTGCAATTACTATTATTTAAATTTATCAACTAGACATGATTGCTATGTACAAAACAAATTATATTTCTTAAGATAACATAATAATTGTTTCATAATATCTCAGTTTCATGTACATATACCTATAATTCAATTATCATAGGCAAGCTAATAATTAAGTCTAATATATAAGATGCAAACTAATTTGCACAAACTGATATGCACTACAAATTCTATATTTTGTCTATATCCTACCTACATGCAAAATACAGGCAAAAATCAATTGGTATGATAAATTTTGCTTTATCAGGTCAGTGACAATACTACTTTTTGTAGCATTGCAATGTAACCAATATTTTACGCCTATATATTGTGTTGAGTACAAGCGGACGCAAAAATCAACATTAAAGAGTCACAATATTTAAATGCAATATTTAGTTAAATTATAAGTAATTTTTTTTAAGAATGAACTGTTACACGAAATTATGCAAAACCCGTCTTAATTAATAGAATTAATTAACAAAATATCAGTAAATGAATAAATTACATAAAACATATGAGTATTCAGATTTATTGTATGTGTATATTTGTATTCATATTATTTCCATAAAATATATATTTTAACCTTCCGCTATAATCATGCATGTTTGTAATGTATTTATATGACGATGAACGTTTAATGTTCAAGTCTTACTGTAAATAAACTTCTGTTCTGTTCTGTTCTGGTAATGTTGGGTTGTAGTTATTTTTACATTTCTATGCAAAGCAGACTCAGAACTAGTTGGTAGTAAATTTGAATTTTAATTTAAGAATGATTTTAGATCAGAGTGTAGAATAAATAGAATATTAAGTTACTGTCTTACGAATTTAAATTCATTAAGTTTGTCTACGAAAATATATTTTCTCTGACTCACTTAATAAATCTAAATTTGTAAGACAGACACTTTTTATTCTCTATATAATAGACCTTTAAACAATTTGACTATTAACTATAATTATACTATATTCTTGTACTACTGATATCCAAGTTGTTTTCAACAAGAGAGCCATGATGGCCCTATATCACTCACCTGAGTTAAATTGCTCAAAATGATAGGATTAAGTTTTGACATAGAGCACATAAGAATACACATTAAATACAATCAGGATCAATATTTTCTTGTAACAGTCCCTTTTGACCTAGTCAGGGCCAATTTCCATATAAGTTTGAGGGTCCTAGACTCAAGTGCTGTATTTTTTTACTAGCATGACTATTTCTTGCCCTAAAAGACTTAAACAACATTTGAAACCAATCTCATTAGATGCTGCTGAGATATATTCGTTTACGTAAAATAAAGTAATAAATTCAGTCAAAAGTTATCTACCTTGATTGTACGATTCCATCTGATGGCATAAATGACAATTCAAATCAGTATCATCATTGGTTTCTGAGATACACCCATTTTAATTTAAAACAAAGGGAGGTAATTTGACAAAAATCAGTCCATGGCTATCTACCTTGATTGCCTCAATCCAGGTAAAGACAAGTAATTAAATTTCCAATGAGTTCTATAAATACTTACCAAGATAAATCCAGTTTGATTTAAAATCAGGGGAGGTAATCATGCATTGGTATACACATGTAGAAGATACAGAGCATATGCCTATACAACAATTTATCAAAAAAAAGTATTCACATCGATAAATGTTAAATCAACAGTTATCTAACATGACTATTTCTTACCATGGAAGACATAAATAACGTTTCAAACCAATCTAGTTAGAAGCTGCTACGGTGTATCAATTTAGATAAAAAATAAAGGGAGGCAATTTGTCAAATATTCAGTCAAAATGTGTCTTCACTGATTGTCCAAGTCCATCTGTTGACATAAATGAAGTTTCAGATCAGTAACTTCATTAGTTACAGAGATATACCCATTTTAATTGAAATAAAGGGAGCTAATTAGACTTAAAATAAGTCCATAATTCTCTACCTTGATTGTCTCTGTACAACTAATGACAATAATGAAATTTCAAATGAGTCCTATTTAGTAATTACTGATATAAATCCATTTTGATTACAATCAGTGGAGGTAATCAGCTATAAAATAACTCAGGAACCTATGATTCGATCTGACAGATTTGTCATGGAATCCAAGTTTTACTGTTGTCACAGATATTCTGCAAGTTTGTATCAATCAAACCATAAATGAAGTCTCTATATGGCAAATTTTGGACCTTTAAGGGGCCATAACTCTGGAAACTGTGATGGGATCTGGCAAGTTTTCGAAAGGAACCACGATATTATGCCAATACAAGTTGTGAGCAAGTTTGATTAAAGTTGATTGCAATATGTGTACTCTTATCGTTTTCACAGGCCAAAAATAGCAAATTTTGGCTCTTTAAGGGGCCATAACTCTGCAACCCATGATGGGATCTGGCCAGTTTTCTAAAAGGCGATCACAAAAGCACTACATGAGTTCCATGAATACAACAAACTATCTAGTATATTCCTGGTTAAACCAGTACTTTCAACAAGAACTTTTACTGTACATGTACTTTCTAGTAACTCAATTTAGCATTGATATATACTGTAACACTGTTTCTCTTTCAAATTTTCAGAACTATAATGTACACATTTTAAATACATATAAAACGTTACATATTAAAAATACTAAAAGTGATTTTTATGCCTTCAATTTCAAACAACTCTCAGACAAGCAATTTTAGACTGACTTCCAGCTACAACATTGATTTTGACAAAATTTATGACCTTTTGGTATAACACAGTGCAATGCAATGCATTCAAATAATAATAGTATTCATGTTTGTATTCTTGTTTTTAATTTTGTATCATTAATTTTGAACAATTTGAAAAATTGCCTGATGTGATAAAATAATTTCATAATATGTCTGACAAAACATGTCAAAAATTACAATACATAGTAAAGATTATACAATCTTCTTCATCTTTTTATACAGAGCTTCTTCTTTTTTCCTGAGAGAAAAATGTCTGTCTCTTTGCTCAAGATTATAATATAATGTTTCAGATATTTCTTTCTTTTAAAATCTACTTAGGGATTATTATGCCCTCCACACGTGAAATTGTTTTGAGGAATTATTATGCCCTCCACACGCGAAATTATTTTTGAGGGATTTTAATGCCCTCCACACATGAAATTGTTTTTGAGGGATTATTATGCACTCCACACATGAAATTTTGTTTTTGAGGCATTATTATGCTCTCCACACGCGAAATTGTTTTTGAGGGATTATTATGCCCTCCACACGCGAAATTGTTTTTGAGGGATTATTATGCCCTCCATGCGCGAAATTATTTTTGAGGGATTATTATGCCCTCCACATGCGAAATTATTTTTTAGGGATTATTATATATGGAGGCCCACCACAGTCAAGACTTTTTGTCATTTAAAATGCAATAGTTCTGACACATTACTATTAATCACTGCTGTTAATTTCCAATGGGCATAACTTTGTAATGGGCCGCATGAATTCTTTACCATTTACTAAAATGTTTGCCCCTCTCACATGTCCATCGCGAGTAAGAGGTACGTAATCAGCAGGGTTAGGTGACTGGTGAGTAAGAGATCTCGAACTGATAAGAGCTTCAGCTCCTACAAATGCTGTCAGAAGTTCCTAGTCCGAAACTGAAGCGTTCTGTAATATGGAGTAAATGGCTAGTTTAGCTTTCCAGGATTCATACTTCATTTTTTCTATGGAAAATACTAGGATTTGAACTCATTTAAACTGTTGCCACATATCCTTACCTAATTTACCGGTAGCCACTGACCCACTTGATTTGTGACCTTGACACTTTTTAAACACAATGTCATGAGTTTTACTATACTCCCTCTCTAAAACGTCCACTTCCTCCATCGTCTTCTTTTCATTTTCAGCGTCATTAACCTCCCTGTATGCCAAACACAGTTTATGAATTGTTGACAGAGCATCTTCATTGGCATCATCCATTCAACCAACATATTAACCGCCTTGATAGCCTAGTGGTAGAGCATCCCCTCCGAGTGTGCGAGGTCGTGGATTCGACCAAAGGCTACATGTGTTCTGTCCTTCATACCAAAGATGTGAAAGTAGCTCCCTTACTTGGCGTTCAGCATTAAAAAGGAAACTGGCCTCTTCTCTCATACCCTTGTGGCGATGGATTCAATCAGGAATGTGGTGTCAAGAGTGATTAGTATAAGTTGTAGAATTTCCTTCACAATCGACCAAAAATAAGTTATGTATATAAACCATTTACCTCCCTGTATGCCAAACACAGTTTATGAATTGTTGACAGAGCATCTTCATTGGCATCATCCATTCAAAGATGTGAAAAATGATACCAGTAGCTCCCTTGCTTGGCGTTCAGCATTAGAAAGGAAACTGGCCTCTTCTCTCATACTCTTGTGGCGATGGATTCAATCAGGAATGAAGTGTCAAGAGTGATTAGTATAAGTTGTAGAACTTCCTTCACAATCGACCCTAAATAGATTATGTATATAAACCACAATATTTGAACTCAGTAGTTAATCTCTTTCAACAAAGTTTGGAAACTTTGCAACAATGTTTTTACCAATGGTCATAGAAACCACTGGTTCTTTCAGTTTCTCTACAGGAACATTGTACTCTTCACTTTTGTTCTCAACTATTCTCAAGTGGTGAAGTCTCCCTTCAACAAAAGGCCCGCAATCAACCATTCCTGTACCAACTGCTATCGCCCTCCTTGAGACAGGATCGAAAACAAAAAACATAATTTCAATGTACAGACATTCATCTGACATTTCTTCTAGCAAAGCAACGTTACTTTTAGTGTTTTTTACTCTGGTACAAGATTGACTGTAGAAGGTGAAGTCTTTTCTGGCAATTTTTTGCGCTCTTATCAGACTTTGGTTTTCATCTTCAGTTTCGAAAATTGCCTGAATTAAGCTTTTCAAAGGCTCAGGTAATGTACCTAATTTTAATTCAGTTGTTGACTCAAGGACAGAACACATGTACCCTATGGTCGATTTTGCAGCTGGGACATTTTTCACCATACTTTAACAAAGTCATTTGCTGGTCCTGGCAATAATGTGCGTATACTTTCCTCTAAAATCTTTTCCCGTTGGAGAGCCCAGAATACTTCTCCCGAAATGTTGCCTTTGCCATGGATGGTTTTGTTAATTTCCCCATTGAATGACTCGAAAGCAAAACACGAATACACCCAGAGTGGACTTAAATTCCTAACACACTGAACAAATGGCCGAGGTTGTGTACATTTATTCCTAGAATGTTCTGCCCATACAGGTCTCCAGCTATATCATAAAATGTGTCCAGCAGTTGTTCTGATCTGAGGAGTTGTTCTGTGGTAATACTGTCCTCTAGAAGAATGTAGATACCCTCAACAAGGCAGCAATAGTGCTCAAAATAAGGAGCTGGCAATATTCCTGTTAAACATGGAACCGAGTAAAACAGCAACCATGATCTGAATTCCGATGCCTTCCAGTGATTGAGATTTCCATCAATTTTGCGAGGGGTACGGTGGATGAGATATGGGGGCTTTATTGACTTCAAGCGCTTATCCACTTCGCCTTTCATATGCCCAATGAAATATTGTTCTTTATAGCTTTTGCTATCAAACCAGAGACTCAACAGTTTTTTAACAACTCCTAGTAGAACACCGTGCATATAATCTATGCCAACTTGTGATGGTATGTTGAACCCTGGCAGAAATGCTAATACTGATTTACCATGAATACCTTTCACAAACTTCTCATTGCAAGTGGTAACTGAAGCTACATTCTCATTTATTGTATCTGCAGTCCTAACTCTTGCCTTCGGGTTGATGAAGGGATAAGATCTACAGTGACCTTTTTCACTAACAACAGATTTGCCCTCTTGTTCACAGTAAAGACATCTAAAAGCACCATTTGGTTGCGTCATGTTAAACATGTACGCTCGAGCTTGTAAGTCCATTGTTATCAGAGAAACCATTACTCTGATAGTTATTTGTTCTCCTTCATAAGCCACTGAAATTCCTTCATCATACAACTTAATCATTTCTTGTACAAGTGGAAAGAAGAAAGTGTTCATTCTCGGTTTCCCAATGCCCTGCCATAAACCCCAAAGAATCATGTTTTTTTCTAAGAAACCTCTGTTTGGGTGGTAGTTCGTTGATAACAAGATACAGGGGCCAGTAAGACGTGTTGGTTGATTTGAATAAGGATACTCCATCTGTAAAGAGGGCTACTGAAATGTTGCTTGTTTTGTTTAGAAATTCACCATTTATTTTCAAATTCTAGTAAATAATGCCATCTTGGATGTCATAGATGTCATTTTGTACTGGGCGAGCAGTTGTTTGGGTTAATACTTCCATGTTGTCTCTTCTTCCAACAACTTCTTGTAACTGTATACAATATCGCCACTTACAAAACTACTTTTTCCATGCTTATCCCCTGGCAAGGTGAATCTTTCATTTCCACATGTAGGTGTTTGACATTGTAGTACTGTCCTATCTTGCGGAAACAATGCTCCACAATTCTCACAGTAGTCATGATACACCATAAACTTTTCGCTAAAGCCACATTCTTCTTTAATGACAGTTGGGTTATATTCACAAAGGCTATTTTGTGGCATATGTATCTTCACCAACTGCATCAGCTCTTTGAAGGCACTATTAGAAATATTATTTTTGGCTGCATAAGCACATAAACTTATGATGTGCTCCTTGTGTGATATTGGAGAAGAATAAACATCATCAGACGGAGGAATCAAAAAGAGAGGAGCATCATTTGATGAACTGCCCCTCTTTGTATCAGACTGCCCAACAAGTTCATCATCTGGCTCAAAGTCGGAATATTCTGATTCACTGGAAGTGTCCACACATATTTCCATATCAGCAACCGACATATCACTTTCCCTGAATTCTGTGATTTGTCCAATGGGTTGAAGTTGCGGCACAGGTGAGATTGCTTCATTTGTTGTCTCATCATTACCCTCGTCAGTCTCAATCACAGATGTGCTTGTTCCAGGTTCATCAAGTTTTCCAGAGAGTCTAAAGAACACAAAAGCGAAAAATGGTATCAATATATGAAAACTTATCTAGAAATTTTGACAAGCTACAAATGTTCATTAAAAGGTCAAATTTATTGAACTGTCAATATTAAAATCAAATTTGTCATAGTGATTGCATAGGATGTTAAGATTAAAACTGAAGGAAGGTTTTGGATCCAGACTGTGACCTCTAGGGTCAAGGTCAAGTTCAAAGGGTCAATTTTATTAAACTGTCAATACTAGAGTCAATATACATGCTGGAGGTATTACCCTTGCTCAGAGTAAAGCTTTTTATTTAATTTTAGAACGTTCATTCCTTAAATAACTTTTTAAATTTTAACAGACGTTCTTTTAAATTTTAAAACGTTCGTTCATTAAATAAATTTTTTAAATTATTATTTAATTAAAATAATTTATAATTGTTTGTTCATTTGCTTTTTGATTATTAATTTTTAATATTTTGTACAATAAATCGTACAGAGGTACACCGTCCTGTAACATTTTAATGAAGAATAAACAATAATATCCACAAAGCGCACTTAATTTATCTTGATATTGAGCATTATTATATTTTTTATTTTTTATATATTCAATTACCTCTTTTGGCGGAGGAAGACCAAACGGATCGAAATACATATTTTTAAAATAACAAACCCAATGTGTCCCAGGTCCGACAGAATCATCTAAATTTATAATTCCACACTCATCTTTTATTTTTTTACCACCTGATAAATTATTTCTACTAAATACACCCCTAAAATTTTTAATTTTTAATTGTTTTACCCACTGTTCTATTTCAAAATTAGAAATTGGTTTATTTATAAATTTTATTTTTGTTTAGTATGGGAATTCGTCTGTACGGTCTGCGTTGAGAATCAATTTGAATTCCCTTACCAGTTAATAAAGATGTAATTAATGGTATTCCTAAACTAGCAGCTAACATACCTAAAAAACCCACCATCTTGTTTTTGTCTTTGTGTTAATTTAATTATACCATAACCCATTAATTGTCTTTGTTGTTCAGGTGTAACATATGGTATTATCATATTTCTTTTATTTTTTGCTACTGAAATCATACCATTTCCAAGTAACTTACTAACACCAGTACTAGCAAGACCTGATAAAGCACCGATACCTAGAGGGGCTAATATTTTTGGGGCTATTTTTGCTGCCATTGGAAGAATTGTTTTTCCTAACAAACCAGCCAAAGCTCCTAAAAATCCACCATTTTGACCTTGACTGGACATTTGTTTTTTTGAAATTGTAATTTCTAAACCCTTATTGTTTAAAATAGCTTTTTGAATTTGGTTAATTTGTGTTTTTGTTAAAAGCAGAGGAAAGTTTCCACGAAGTTGTTCATTTTTTAGTCTAAAACTATGTGAAGTTTTATTATTATAAGCTCGGGCTAAATTTTTCTTTTGTCCGTCTGTAAGACTAACCCTATATTCAATATAATTTTATGACATTATATACTTTATATTTATTTTATTTTAATTTTATTTTATTTTATTTAAACAGTAACAAGTTCATTTCCAATAGTATTTATTTCAACTGTTTCTTCATACAATACAATTGCGTAAATACGATATCTTGCAGCGGGAAGTGTATTTATTTTAACTGTTAATGTAATTTGTTTAGGATCTTCTGTTATTACTTCCTTTTTATATTCCAAGTTAAAATGAACAAATCCAAACAAACTTTGAAAATTAAATCTATTTAACAGACTTCCAGTAGTTTTGTTATTTTGTTTATAATAATAATTAATTACATCGTCATATATTCTTGATATACTTGTGTATTCTGTTTCTGGATAAAAAACACCATTACCAACTTCAAGACGACAAGAGCTTAAAGTGCAATCATTATTTGCTGCATTAAGTTTAAATGTATCTAATAAAAGCGGATTCATTAGTTGATTATTACTTTTGTCAGGTCGTTGTAAATAAACAAATACATGTTGTGGTTTTGTTACACCAGCCGTTATTCTAAAAGTTGTATTAATCTGTTGTGTATCAGCTGATTGTGTTATCATTTCCCGAAGGTATGACCATCTTGCTTTTGTAAATCTTTCAGAAATTAGATTAAGTCCAAATTCATTGAAAACCAAACGCGGAACCCATAGAATTAATTTTGTTACAATTACCCTACCTGGGTCTCCGCCATCTCTAAAAATTAATTCATCATCATCTGTCAACCGCAGTGTTATTTGAATTTGACTTGGAGGTATAATATTAGTTTCTAAACCCTGAAAAAATGAATAATTATTTAATGGAATTTTAACATTTGCCTCTTTAGTACCCGTGATTAATCCTTCCCTAAAAGCAAAACCTTTATTATCACCAACAGCAGCAGTAGCAGTAGTATCTAAATAAATATATTCGTTTGTTCCAGTTGATTCTGCATAATCATTAGATAGTTCAACCAGATTCTTTACATTTACTACCTTATATAAATTGTAACAATCATAAACATTTTTTCCATTTTGTTTAACCACTAACTGATCAATTAATGAAGCTGCATTATTAATTAAAGCAATTTGATCTCCATCAGCATAATTACCACCACCAAGCTTATTTACTTTAAAACTTACTTCAAAATAACCATTAAACCAATCAAAATATGAGCTTCTATCATTAATTGTAAAGTGATATCCCTTTTTTTCTTGCTTAACATTATTTCCCAAGACAGATATTAAGGCTGTATCTAATTGAATAGGAGTTAGTTCGTATCTTTCACAATATTGTTTTGTTCTAAACATGTATATATTATATATTATTTTATTTTTTATTAAAGTTAAAACTTTAGTTTTTATAAATTAATCTGTTAATACGTTTATGTGTTCCAGCACGAGCCTGAAGCTCATGAAGAGCTGAAGCTCCAGATCCTGACAATAATCTATTTAGTCTTATATTAATATCCTCCTCCTTACTATTTTTACTGTTATTCTTTTCTTGTAATTCCTTAACAATTAAATCACCAACTGCCGGAGCAGGTTTCTTTTTAAATTTTTCAATAATTTTATTAGCAGCTAAATTTCCAAATTCTGTTCCAACCTTTTTTGTTCCACTTTCAAGTGCTGCTTTTCCTGCTGTTTCTAATACTTTTTTTCCAGCAGATGCAACTCCACTTGAAAACAATTTTGTTAAAGTGTCAAAGATACCTGTTCCAAGGACTGCGTCCTCGGAGACCACAGGTATTCCGCGTATAATTTCTTCTCCCGTGTGAGCATCAACATAAATAAATATTCCTTTATTTTTGTCATAAACTTTTTTATACATTATATAAAACTAAAATTTATATTTCTTTTAAAATTAGTGTAAAACTTGTTTCAACCTCATTAAAATTAATTATTCTACCAAATATGTCTGTAATATGTATTTTTATTGAATCTATCATAGTTCTATTAACTTCAGAATATCCAACTCTACGGGGTTCCATTCTAAATGGATAAGATCTTGTAAGATCTGCAGTACTTAAAGCATAGATAATATCACTGAAATTACCATCAACAAGTGAATTATCAATAAGATCACAATGAATATAAATTGTATCCACAGAGTTAGTTATATTTGGTGTTGTAGTTCCCCATTCAGTATTTCTCAATGCTTTTTTCTCAAATCCAAGCAATGTATGAAAATTTGACATTCTTAAATCCAACATAAAATTATCTTTAATTGAAATCAAAATCTTAAAACTACTTAAATCAAATTCCAAACTTATTGGAGCAATGTCTGATTTATCAAATTCATAATCATCATTACTTATTAATGTTTCCCTTATGTAATTATTAATATCAGTGTAACTGTAAGAACCATTTGTAAATATAATATCTTTCCAATCCTTACCATTATTATAACGAATTCTTTTATTATCATATTCATCACTAATATTATGCCAAGAATAAGTCATACTGTTAATACTATCCAAACCGACAACATAAGTTTTATTTTTATCTAAAATTAAAGAACGACCAAATCTGATTATAAAATCACTAGCGGTATTATTTTCGTAATTTTTAACTGTTTCAGAACTTAACACAATTTTTTGTTCCATTTATATAATTATTAAACATATTTTTTAATAAAAGTGTAAATTCAAGAAAAATATTTTTTATATAACATTTCATGTTGTTTTGGTAATAATTTATCCATTTTTAATAATTGATCTATTACCATAATACCTTTATTTTTTAATTCTTCGTTATTATTTCCTGCATCAATTGAACCACAAATTAACTCTAAATCATTAACTAATTCTTCTGGATTACATGGACAAACGTTATAACCCTGTCCCCTAATTACTTTTTTAAATTTCATAGATCTTTTATTGATAGGCAATCCTGATTTTTCTGTTAATTCTTTAAATATTTTTCTAGAATGAATTGAATGTTTTTTATTATTGTTATATCTTTTATTAATCAAATCAATCAAATCATTATCTACTTTAGTGTTTATTACTTCTTTTCCAGTTATTCTATCTTTAGCAATTAATTTGTTTTGGCCATAAAGTTTATTTAAGTTAATAATTAAATTACCATAATGTCCATTTGGTGAAACTTTATATGGATTATGATGTTTTATTCCTTTTCCCATATATTTTCCTTGTTTTAGAATATCATTGATTACTTCTCTATATTTTTTATAATTATCCGACTCAGCTATAATTGCTTCCTGTTGCTCTAGCTCGAGACTTGTGGGGTTTTTCGTTCTAGTTATTGCACCAGATTCATTACCCAATTTTTTTATTTTCTCTGATACATTTTCTATGATATTCTCTACTTCTTTTCTATTCGTTTTTTTATCAGGATTTTCAGATTCAGCGTGAAAAAAATTAAACACTTCTTGTGGCGTATAATATTGTTTTTTATCTAAAAGATCTAAATTAATTTATTATTTAATACCTCCGGATCAAATTCTTTTGGTCTTGCTCCCAATTCTTCTTTTGACTCTTCACTTGTATCATTAGTTGTTTCAGTTGTTCCAATCTTTTTTCTTCCATAATCTTCTAATTCCCGAAATTCATCTCCCCAATCTATTATTGGTTTATAGGGAGCCGGTTTTGATGGTAGTAATGGTGGTGGTTCTTGGAATAGCTGTGGTAAACCTTGATATGTTTGTATGTCTTTCATTTCATCACCTAGTAACGCTAATTGCTCATTAATTCCAGGTAATGCTTTTAACTGACTTGATAATTGTTCTTTTTGACTTTCTATTTTTTCAGTAATTGGTTTATAAATTTCAGTGTACATATCACGATTTGTAGCTTTTCTAATTTTTTCTTTCATTATTTCTTCTCTAAGAGCCCTCATCTTTTGCCCGACTAAGTTTTTTCTTATTCTTATTTCATTAAGTTTTGATTGCATTTATATAATAATGTATTTATTTATTTATTTATTTATTTTGTTGGGTTTAACGTCACACCGACACAATTTTAGGTCATATGGTGACTTTCCAGCTTTAATGGTGGAGGAAGACCCCAGGTGCCCCTCCGTGCACAATTTCATCACGAGCGGGCACCTGGGTAGAACCACCGACCTTCCGTAAGCCAGCTGGATGGCTTCCTCACGTGAAGAATTCTACGCCCCAAATGAGGTTTCGAACCCACATCGATGAGGGGCAAATGGTTTGAAGTCAACGACTCTAACCACTCGGCCACGGAGGCCCCTATAATAATGTAAGATAATGTAAAATAATGTAAGATAATGTATTATTATATATAAATGGAAATTCCAAATTATGATACAAAAAGTAATAAATCCAATAACTTTAAACAACATTATCCTTTTATGCCGGATTCATGTTTTAGAATGTTAATATGTGGGTCTTCTGGATCTGGAAAAACAAATACATTAATGCATATACTTCGAAAACCTCTTATATATTATGATAAATTATACTTGTATGCTAAAAACCTAGAACAATCTAAATATCAGGATTTAATTAAACTTTTAAATGGAATTGCAGAAAAAAATAAAATAGATCCAAATGAAATACTTGAATATTCAGCTGATCCCAGCCAAATTGAACCTTGTGAGAATCTTGAATCAGAAAAACAAAAAGTAGTAATTATTTGATGATTTTGTATGTGAAGATAAAAAAGTTCAAAATGAAATAACAAAATACTTCATTCAAGGACGTCACAAAAACTGTTGTGCATTTATTTAAGTCAGTCTTACTATAAAACACCAAAAGATTTTAGAATAATTGTTCACATTATATTTTATTTGAAAGTCCGAGTAAAAGAGAAAATAATATGATCTGTAATGAACAAAATATTAACCCTAAATCACTCGCTAATGCAACAAATCAAAAATATGATTTTTTGTATATAGACAAACCGAGAAAATTTTTTAAAAAAAACTTTACTAGTAATATAGATGGGAATTTTTAATGATATAAATGAATCTGATAATGTAAGTAAAGTTAAATTTTATATTGATTTAAATGATTATGCTACTAAAAAACAATACAAAAGGCTTAAAAAAGAAATAGAAAATGATGTGGTTTCTATAACTGAAAAATTACAGAAACAAGAAGAATTAGTCGCTGCTGATATTCATAGAGTCTATGCTAAATACATTTTATTAAATTAATTAATTTCTATTTATTTAACAATAATATATAGATGGGAATTTTTAATAATATAGAACAAATAAGTAAACCTGACAGCGTAAGTAAAGTTAAATTTGATATTGATTTAAGTGATTATGCTACTAAAAAACAATTCAAAAAACTTAAAAAAGAATCGGAATCATATCTTCACAGAAATAAGGAACTTGATAACACAATGAACAGGGCATTAGATATGGGAGGTAATAACCTTATTAACCTAGGAAATCCAGATAAACCCAATGATGCAGTTTCGAGACGATTTATGTTTAGAAAAGTTCAAGGTGTAATAGATGATTATAATCTTGAAGATATCAAAAGTATAAAACAAACACTAGAAGCAGAAGTAAAGAATATTGAAGATTTAACAAAAGATTTTAAAAAGAATTCATTATTAATAGTTGAATTACAAGGTAAAATTAAAGAAGAAATGAAAGCTACGGTTGATTCTATTAAAGAACTTGAAGAGAAATCTGATTTGACAGACGAAAACATAAAAGAAGTATTTAAAACAAATTTTGAAAAGTTATACAATCAAGTTCAAGAATTAAAAGATAGTATGATTAAACATGAAGAACTGAAAGACAAGATTATTGAAGCCGAGAAAAAGTTACAAAATATGTATCAGTTAGAAATCAGAACAGAAATAAATAAACTAAATACTAAAACTGAAAATAAGCATAAAGATTTATTAGAATTAATTTCAAATAAACTTGCAGAATATAAATCTGAACTGGAAAAGGCAGCTTCACAAACAGGTGATGATCATGACACAGCATTAGATAACCTTAAAGAAGAGCTTAATTCTAAAATAGATGAGTTTAAAAAACAAATTCGAGTTTGGGTTAGTACTGTTGACAACCGTCATAATTTAAAGTATGCAGACTTAAGTAATATTACAAAAAAATTACAAGAAGATATAACGCAGTTTAATGTTAAAGTTGAAGAACATAAAAATGAACTGGACCTTGTAGTTGAAAAATCAGTTAAACAAGGAGAAGCAATTAACACAATTAATGGTCAGCTAGAAAATTTAAAGAAACAACTCCGGATCTTGATTAGTACTGTTGACACACGTCATAATTTAAAGTACGCGGAATTAAGTACACTTACAGAAATATTACAAAAAGATATCAACGAACTTAATGATAAAATTAAAAAAATAATAAATGATCTGGACTCTGTAGTTGAAATATCAGCTAAACAAGGAGAATCAATTACTGCTAATACCCAAGTAATTTCTACTAATACCCAAGAAATTACAAAAGTAAAAAATGTTTTCTTAAAACAAGAAACACAATTAGCTAGAACAAAAGGTGTTGTTGATAATTTATCTGCTTCTGAAGTTGCTACAACAAAACGACTTGATGATTTAGCTAAAGTAATTCTGAACATGAAAATGAATATAAAGCATAAAAAAAGACCTAAATTTAGCTAAATATGAAGTGTTTCTTTTTGAATATTATAATAACAGACAACTACATGTAACGGTTCTTGCTCCAGAGTATATGATATTGAAAATAAACATTTACAACAAAAGGAATTACGTACCTCAAACTTTTTTGCTATGTTCGGATTAAGAATTAATAAGATTACAGATTATAAAAGTTTTATTAAAATAGATGGATATGAATATGAAATACAACAAGATGGGGAATATATAATTGAAATAAATATTATCGTTGAATACTCTGGAGAACCAGATAATTTTTATCTTGATCGGCTGAGAGATCATATAAATGTAACCCAGATTATACCACCTGATGTTAAAAATACAAAATGGTTTTTAAGGAAAGAGTTATGAGTTTTTTTAGCAAAGGAACAGTATTAAAAATTTATTCAGGTTTTACACAAGGTGCTAGGTTTACTATAGAACCAGGAAGTTTTGTTATATTCAATTTGTTACATTGATTAATTTCCATTTATTTCATTGTTTTTTATATAATGGGAATATTCAATAATATAAACGAAAAAGTAAGTAAAATAGAAAGACAAATAATAAGAAAACCTCCATTGTTCTTAACATGTTATACTGAAGATACTGATAGTGGATTATTTCAATGGAAAACTGTAAATGCTAGTCCTGGTTTAGTTCAAAATGGTAATAATGTAAGAATTAATTTTAATTGTATTTTAATTATTCTTGTTGATGCAATTAAATTAGATAAAGGAGAAACTAAATTACAACTAAAAAATAAAGAAAATGTAATTCTTCAAAGTTATGATACAAACACAAAGAGAAAAAATGAATCTATTTCTATTAATTATGCTAATAAATTTAAAATGAATGATATTATTTCTATTAATTCTTTGAACGTTAAAAATATTCAATTAACAATTTATGGTTCTATTATTTAAGTAGAAACTTATGTTTCCCCTAAAACAATCATAAAAAATCACATCATAAAGATGTTTTAAAAAATAAGAAACTATGTTCTTTCTAAAATTAAAATTAAATCATAAAGATGCTTAAAAAATCAAAAATCACATCATAAAGATGTTTTAAAAAATAAGAAACTATGTTCTTTCTAAAATCACACCATAAAGATGTTTAAAAAATCAAAAAGTCACATCAAAAAGATGCTTAAAAAATCAAAAAGTCACATCAAAAAGATGCTTAAAAAATAAGAAACTATGTTCTTTCTAAAATCACACCATAAAGATGCTTAAAAAATAAGAAACTATGTTCTTTCTAAAATCACACCATAAAGATGCTTAAAAAATAAGAAACTATGTTCTTTCTAAAATCACACCATAAAGATGTTTTAAAAAAATTACATCGTAATGATGTATAAATCTTTTTTTTTTATTTGTAGGCTTGGGTAGTAATCCCATCCTTAAGAATAAATCTTTTATCGTCATAACATGATACCGACGTTTTATTTATAACATAACTAGAAACATTATGTTTTTTTGATCTTATAACTTTAAATTTATGCATACTTTGTGTTGAGTTAAACAAAGTGTCTTTATAATTTTTATGCGTTATTGTCTTTTTGACAACGCTTTTTTTAATTCCTTTACATTTTTTAGTATTAATATTTGCTTCATTTTCTAACAAATAAGAATACATTTTGCTCCGTAATCCAACAAATTCAGTTATCAGATTACCGGCAGTTTCATCTTTAAATTTTCCAATGACTTTTTTATTATCATTGAAATAAAATTTTGAATTAATTTGATAATCACTGTTATCAAACAACTCTTTATCTTTAAAGAAGTCTTTGTAGACATCTTTTGTTTTTATTTCATAACATAATGAATCAGTGTCAGTAAATAGTAACTTCGCTGAATCTCCATATTTTTCTTTTATATAATTGTAGTGGAAATCGTACATTAAATACTTTGACAAATCTAGAATGCACATTCCAACATAAGAAGGTCTGTTTAATAACAAACTTTCTTTTATTTTATGAATCCCAAAAAGATTCTCATTAAATTTTGTTGCACTAACAAACGATGGTTTGGCAACATGCTTTAGTAAAATATTTTCATCATGAGTCAATTTAATATTAACTCTTTTTCTTAAATTTTCCATAGTCTTACCGAATACAGAGTTGTTCATCAACTTAAAAAAGTCTTTTTCAAATGAATTTTTCGCCTCAGATCTTTTCTGAGTATTAAAATCTATGTATTCTTTTAACCAAGGACTTTCATCAAAGGTTAATATTTTATGTATTTTAGTTACTTTTAAACCTAACTGAGTATACAGTTCTAGGTTTCTATAATGTAACACATAATTTTTTTTTTTTCTTAAAGTTGGAACTAGTTTTTTAACATCACTATTTCCTATTTCAAATTTTTCTTTTATTTTTTTGCTATAACCAGACAACCATTCATCTGGTATTTTAATTTTCTCAGGAGCTAAAGGATAATCATTATGAGAATCCCATAATTCCTCGGGATAGTCAAGATCACACTCGACTATAAAATTACTTTTACCTTTTTTTATTAATTTTTTAAATTGTTTTTCAGATGTCCATTTAAAATTACCAGAAGGTAATGGTTGAGACATTGCCCAACCATAAAGGTTATTAGCATCGAGATACATAATATATTTACTTTTAGCTTCGCTATTATAATTTTTCATATATTTATTATTAGCTTTACTATAGCGATTGGCTATATAGCTAATACCACCTCTTAAACCTTTTTCAATAAAAAGATACATATCAATATCTGATATTAAATCTAATTTTGTTTTTGTCATTTTTAACATAGCATCCCAGGCTAACCCAGGACTACTAAAATAATGACAGGGGTCTAACTTATAATACCCCAAACACAACTTTCTAAAATTTTCAAAGACGTCTGTTAGAAGCAGTACGTCAGTTTTTAGGTAGAGATCATGATATTCTCCAAGATTTTTAATTTTGAATTTTTTCCAAATATTTTTAGCATGCTCACATTCTTCATTAGATATATGCGTTTCATTTAAAATTGAATAAAACTCTTCTTTAGGAGGTAACTTCTCTTCTTTGAATTTTTTGAATGAATCCATGTAATCGTATGGATAAACACCTTTTGTTTTTAATAAATTAAGTTTATTTTTAGGAAATTCTTTTAGAAGATATTTAAAATCTGGTATGTTTTTTGTTAAACTATCCAATGATTGTGACATAAATTGAAATGAATCAATAAAAATTAAATCACTTATCATAAATGCCATATATCTTTCCATATTGTTAGGAATAACATTAATTTTTTTTTTGAATTTCCCTATTTGCTGCATAATAAAATGGGAGTCATAACCTCTTAAATTATGGAAAACAACAGGGAATTTTGTGTATCAATTTAAATTAATATTACACTCTGAATGAGCACTTCCTCTGAATTTTCCTGTTATATGACAATGGTCCCGGACTTTTATTGAATCTTTTGTGTATTCTTTCCACAGATGTGGCAAGATTTTTGTCTTTTAAATTCTTTTTCATCTTTTACAGACATTATTAAATCTTTATTAAAATTATTTTTTAATATTTCTTTACAATTTTTTTCTTCTTCAAGTATTTTTTCTATAAATTTATATACTGCATTAGGTCCTCTGTAGACCTGGGTTGGTTTAGTATATTTGTCGTCATAGCAACAGACGACTTTATATCCATACCCGCAGTCTATATGTCTTTGATATTCTTCAGTAAATGAAGAATCTGGGTTTGGCTGAGCACCTGAAACTTTTTTAGTTATTGCTTCAAAATCAGCATAAATTACAAAAGGTGCTTCTAATTGTTTATGGTAATTTTTAAATTCTACTTTACTACCTTCTGGTGGCATTTTAACACCTTGAACACCCATTAATAGTTAACAGTTTTCTTATGTCTATTCAGTATTTCTTCTTTTGTAAAATGTTGTAAACATGATTTACAAAAAAAATTTTTACGCCGGTTTTTTGTAATATTATTCATTAGTCTGTTAAAATCTTTTATCCAAACATAATGGCTAATATTATCATTAATTAATAATAAATCACAGTGGTCTTCAAAACCGCTCTTTGATATATATAATGGATATACTCCGTTGGGTTCCTCATAACCAAATACATTAAATGAAATACTATTTTGAGTTTCAATTTTAGGTATTTGATTTACTGTGACAGGAAACTTTATTCCTTTATAATTAAGATCGTTTACATGTTTTTTATATTTTGAAATTTTTTGAGGATCTTTTTTAATAGGAAATTTATATGCTAAATGGCACCACCTGAAACATTCATTATCATTATTTTTTATATTTATTAATCCTTTCTTTGGATTCTGTATTTTTTTTGGTAACTCTAGATAACTCGAAGCAGCTAGTGGACTATACTTATATCTATTTATATAATGGGAATCAACTGACTCTATTCGCCAGCCGCTTCCTTCTGAAATCCAATTACCGATTCTGTTTATTATTTCATCAAAAGCTTGATGTAAAGTTTTTTTTATTTCGTTTTTGTTAATAACTTCTAAAGCCTTTGATTGGAAATAGGCTGATTTATATATTGTATCAGCCTTATCCATTTTTGCAAAAGTTATTTTTAAAACAATGTTTATTTTTATACCTTTTAATTTTTTAATTCATTGTTTAAAATTTTTATCGAATCGTTTATAGTTAAATATAATTGATTCTTTGGATCTTGTCTATATTCAATTTTAATTTCAAATTTCTTATAATATTGTTTTTTGATCTCTCAATTTCCATCTATATATTATATTTAGAAAAAAATTCTTTGAACAAAACGCACCCTCGGTAAAAACTTATATATATTTCAATTTATATTTTTCTCCATCGTTTTTTGATCTTCCAAATTTTGCCCTACCTCTACCTTCACAACAATTTGATATCGTTCTAGAATTAATATTAAGATCTTTAGATGTTTGATAAATAGTTTTATATATTTTTTCCTCGTTTGTACTACAATTTATTGCAATAACTTTTTTAGGATTGTTTCGATAATTATTTGGTCTGGGGCAATCACACAACCTTTCGGTATTTTCTTCTTCAGTTAATAGACAACCACATTTCCATTCAAATAATTTATTTTTTTCTGATAGAAAAGGATCAATAACATTTTGTAATTTATCAATGACATGATTCTTATATTCATCGTTAACTATTGATTAAGTTTTGATTTAATAACATTTCTTCTTTAAGAACTTTTTATATGAATCTTTGTCTGGATTCATTATTTCTCCTAAAGTGCTAGATAATTTTGGCATAATCATTCTATCTATCTTTCTATTAACCATTTATATAATACTTATAGAAAAAATCTTTACACAAAAAAACGCACATTGAAAACATATTATTCCTCTTTGCCTTTATATCCGTTAAGTTTAAATTCTTTCATATGTCTTTCAAAGGGCATTAAATAATTTTTTTCTTTCTGCATTTCTAACAGTATTGAAAAAATATCTTGAATAACTTTTTTCTCTTCTTCTTTTCTAGGATCATTGGGGTTATGAACAGCTAAAGCCGCAATCCGTGCTTTTGTTATTAGTTGTTTTATTTTGTGGTGATGTAATTTTAAAATAGCTTTCTTGTCGTTAAGTTTTAGTCTATTAATAAATATGGTAATTACTGACGGAACAACACCAATAGCTGCTACAAATATAGGAATAGCTGGAACAAGTGCTAATGCAGCAGAACAACTAAAGAGATTTGTTGTAAATATAACCCAGTACTTACTCTCCCACAAAATTTATAACTTTTCTGTAAGCAGCAGCTAGTTTAGTTAGGTGAATAATTAATTGATCTATTGTTTCTATTCCAGCGGCAGCGCGGGGGCTACCGAGTCCTCATTATTAGAAATTAGATTTTATTACTCATTTATATAATATATTTTTTAAATTAAATTTCTTCCAATTCACTAAATGGTACCCAACTATTAAATTTTTCACTATAACCTTTCCATTTTACTAAAGCTTGTTTTTTCTTATAGTCTCGTCTAATAACTTTTTCTATTCTAAAAACTTCTTCTTGTGTAGTAGGTAAAAGTTCTTGTTCATAAAATGAACCTTGAATTATATCATCATTTAAATCTTTAATAGAGTATGTTCTTGGATTTGTATTATTAATTTTATAAATTATAAATATTTCCTCTGTCCAGTTTGGTGTATATCCTTTTTCAAAATGTCTTTTAAGTTTGCTTAAACGAACTCGATCACCAATTTTAAATTTTGCTTTACTCTTTGGTATCTTTAAATTACCATATAAGTTAAAGTAAACAGTACCTTTATTTAAGTTTTTACTGGCTTTGGTTGGTGTCATTTTTATACTAGAATGTTTTGTTTTGTTATATTTATCAACCATTTCCTGCAAATTATCTAAATAAGTATAAGTATTATTTGCTGTAAAATATTTCCACATTATTCTTTTTAAACTTCTATTAAATCTTTCGATTACTACAGCCTTACCTTCATTAAATGTATGGTACATGTTAATTTTATATTTATTCAAAAATGATTCAAACTTTTTATTATAAAATTCTTTTCCTTCATCTACCCATAAATTTTGTGGAATCCTTGCAGTCTTCGGGGACTTTTGTCCCTGAATTCTACCTTCTGAAACTATTTTATTAAATGCTTCAGTAACAGATTCTCCAGTTTTATTCTTTAATGGAATAACCCAAGCATATTTACTGAATATATCAATAACGGTTAACAAGTACTTTACTCCTTTATTATATTTTGAAAAAGGTTGCATATCAACTAAATCAGCAGACCAAGTATCATCAATATCATTGACAATCACTCGTCGTTTTGTAAATTTTCTTTTAATTGGTTTGTGTAATTCTTCTGCTAATTCATCACTCCAATTTATTTCGGGGGCAGAGTATACCCCCTTTTCGCGTTTTTTGACTTTTGACCCAGCCCAAGTTTGTATTTCGTTTTAATTATAGGTTTTACAACTAAATGTTTTGCAATCCTTTCTCCAAATGTTTTTGATTTAGTTTTATCTAAGTCAGAAAGCATTTTTTTATCACATTCTCCCTTTTTTACACCTCTCTCATAACAGAAGTCGTGGTCCATACATACTGCATCTAATTCATTAACAGGCTGTCCACTATCTAAAGGATTACCCGGTCCGCAGTATTTATAACCTGGAAGTGTAAGGCCTTTTTTAGGTAACACAGGTAATAATAATTTATGAATATCTAAATTACCTGCTTTAATAATATTTTGACAAATTTTGCTTTCCTTTACACACAAGACGAACAAATAGCTTTTATCATTCTTCTATTATTTTTGTTATAACATAAGAGGATCTATGTTATCAATAAATTTTCTTTCTTTTAAACAATATATTTATTTTGTAAACTCATTCTATATATTTAAATAATATATTTAAGATAAATTAAGTGCGCTTTGTGGATATTATTGTTTATTCTTCATTAAAATGTTACAGGACGGTGTACCTCTGTACGATTTATTGTACAAAATATTAAAAATTAATAATCAAAAAGCAAATGAACAAACAATTATAAATTATTTTAATTAAATAATAATTTAAAAAAATTTATTTAATGAACGAACGTTTTAAAATTTAAAAGAACGTCTGTTAAAATTTAAAAAGTTATTTAAGGAATGAACGTTCTAAAATTAAATAACTTATTTAAGCAACTTTTTTATATTTGAAAATGTTATTTAAGGAACGAACGTCTCCAAATTTAAAAGAACGTCCGTTAAAATTTAAAAAGTTATTTAAGGAACGAACGTCTCCAAATTTAAAAGTTATTTAAGGAACGAACGTTCAAATTAGAAAGTTGTTTAAAAAATATAATTAACAAAAAAAATGTTAAATTTTTATAAATTATATTTTTTTTTTTAATTAAATTTTATAATCACGCCAGATGTTCCATCTTGAATACTACTGGTGCCACAGATGAGCAAGTAATGAACGCATGCCGACGCTGAGGGTGACTTAAGTATACATGTAGCTCTGCTTATACTTCAAGAAGTCAAGCTAAAAATTGTTACGGCCAGAATTATGTACATTGCTATGTATGGCAACATGCATACCAAGTTTCAGTTGAATACATTGAACAGCTTTTGAGTTATGACAAAATGTAAAAGGTTTGGACGATGACAATAACAATATTAAGTTCTCCAATTTCAACAAGAGGGTCATGATGACCCTGAATCACTCATCTGACTAATATGAGCCACAAGTTTCAAATGGCAAACTGATGCTTAAATATTAGAAAGTAGGCCAGTAGTTCACATTCATGGTCACCGAGTCAGTTTAAAGATTGGTGTGCAAAACTGTTCATATCCTCTTAATTTTAAGTTGTATCTTTAAAAAAAAAGAATGTAGGTCAGTAGGTCAAGGTCACAGTCAAGTGACCACTAATCGCTTTTGGGTCATCAGGTAATTATAATCAAACAGTCTAGAAAATTTGATCTGATAATTTCTGAATTATTTATTCCTATATAGATTATAAAAAGTGACTCCAAGGGCGGGATCTCTTTTTGCCAAATATCAAAGGCCTAGGTCTTGAACTTTCAGAAAAGAAGACTTTTATTTATTTTTCCCTATATAAGCCATTGTTAAATTTAGGACCCACAGGGCAGGGCCTCTTTTCACCCCAGGGGCATAATTTCAAAAATTTTGTTAGAGGACCACAAGGCGATGAAACATACCAAATATCAAAAGTCTAGGCCTTGCAGTTTCAGGTAACAAGATTTTTAACGTTTTTTCCTACACAAGTCTATGTAATTTTTTTCCCATATTTTCCATATTTGGACAATCCAAAAAGTCCCATGTTAAACATATGATAAAGCTTGAAACACAATACTCAGTGAATCATTTCAATTCAAAATAAAAATAAAATAGATATTGAATAAAAAGGTTATTTAACATCAAACTGTACAATACGAGATATATTTGGACTCGTACCCTGCTGGGAAAATCATATTAGACAAGCAGCTAGGTTTTCTCAGCTATGTATTTGTCCAAATATATCTCCATATTGAACAGAACAATGTTAATTAACCTAATAATAAACGGGCAATACAGAAATAAGGATGTTTAAACACTTGAAATTTAAAGGTTCATTTCATAAATATAATTTTCAGTTTTTCTCACCTCAAATGCTTGTTAAAAGTGAATTTCGGTACTGGTAGGAGTGGATCACTTTCATACTGCCTATATCGCTTTCGAGGCTCACCAGCTTTGAAATAACAAACAATAATCATGTGACTGTTGTATTACACAGTGTAAGATTCAGATTTGCATAAATTTTTCAACAAATGCCATATATTGATGTCTATTGGATAAACCCATAATAGAGCAAATTTACATTCAGTTGAATATTGTTAGCTCAAATCACTTAGCTCAAACTGAATCAAAAGGTCTAATGATGTCATTGTAAAATTAAAACAAGAGGGTCATGATGGCCATGGATCGCTCACCTGAGTAATATGAGCTACATGTTTCAAATGTCAAACTGATGCTAAAATATTAAGAAAACAGGTCAGTATGTCATATTCATGGTCACTGATATTAAGTTTTAAGATTGGTGTGCAAAACTGTACATGTCATCCAAATTTCAAGACTGTATCTTAAAAAACAAGAAAGTAGGTCAGTAGGCCACATTCCACAAGACCCAGATTCTAACTTGACCTAAAGACCACCAAGGTTAACATTCTGACCAAGTTTCATGAAGATACAGTCATAATTGTGGCCTCTAGACTGTTAACAAGCTTTTCCTTTGACTTGACCTGGTGATCTAGTTTTTGACCCCAGATGACCCAATAACAAACTCGTCCAAGATTTTATTGTGGGTAAGCTTTTGACCAAGTCTCATTAAGATTAGGCCAAAAATGTGCCCTCTACAGTGTTAAAAGTCAAACTGTGGACGATGGACACAGGGTAATCACAAAAGTTCACCTTGAGTAGCCCACCTGCTTAGCTCAGTAGGGGGAGCGTTGTTCTACAGATCGCGGGGTCGCGAGTTCAATCCCCGAGCAGGGTGTATGTTCTTTGTGATGATTTGATGAAAGACATTGTATCTGAAATCATTTGTCCTCCACCTCTGATTGATGTGGGGAAGTTGGCAGTTACTTGCAGAGAACAGGTTCGTACTCACCAGGTACAGAATCCATAATCATAATACTGTTAGAAAATCAAGTGAACGCTGAACAGATCATAAAGTTAAACATTTCATATACAACTTGAATTAGACACTTAAAAACACTTTTTATTAATGTAAATAACATGAAGAAAGCAGTTTACCTTGGACTGAATGTATGCCAAAAAGGTGTGATTTTAAAGTCTGCTTTCGACTCAGTCTTTGCTTGCATGTTGCAATTGGACAAATCCATTCACCACTTCCAGTAAGGCAGTGATTCACCTCTTCATCAGTCATCTCAGTCTAAAGAAAAACAAAAATCAATTTGTATCAACCCTTTTGCTCTAAGATCAAATCTGCAGCAGATGACTTTAATGGAGAGAAAAGGCTATCATATTTTATTTTCAGAAATGAAAGTGTAATATCAACATTGTACAGAAAATATTGTGGAAATGGGGGAAAATGCTCACTATGAGCAATTTTTCTCCTTTTCCCACAAAATTTTCAGAAGTTGTCTGCTGTAAAGGCCAGCTGTCTAAGTGTGACCTTGACCTTAGACCTAGGGACATGGTTCTTGTGCATGACACCCTGTCTCATAATGGTGAACATTCATGCCAAGTTAGATCAAAATCCAACCATGCATGAAGAAGAAATGTCCCAACTGTGACCTTGACCTTTGAGATAGGAACATGGGGTTTTTGCATGACACTCCTCATTGAGGTAAACATTCATGCCAAATATACATGTAAACAAGATTGGTCCATGCAAAGTTTTGGTTTAGACAAAATCGTACAGTCTGCACGGACGGGCACACACACACACATATACCGACCCGCCAAAAGTGATGAGTAAGTCGAGCTTATCGCAAGTGGGCTCAACAAAAATGTTTTCTGCAACAGGGTTACAGGGTTAGAAGGAAAAACAACAAAAAATTCATATCATTCTATATATTTAGAATAAAAACTTCAGTATTTTATGAACTGAGATCTTATGGTGATACAAGTTGTGTGCAAGTTTAGTTAAAACAAAATCATAAATGAAACCATTATCTTGCAGACAAGAAATTGTTGACAGACGCACAGGCGATGGACAAAGGGTGATCACAAAAGCTCTTTTTGCAAATTAAATATTGCTGAACATGATAGATCTACTGATCCTCAGTTTGAGGTTCTATTCATTCAGTTGTAGACTTTATTAAGTAGGCTGAGTCGAAATTGTGTACATCATGTTAATTTCATCAACAATGAGGCATCACTGAGTTTCATGCAAAGTGAGATTTTCACACAACAAATGGGGGTTATATTTTAAATAAGAAAGAATGAAAAATACACAACAAATGTCAGAAAATAATACTGAAGTGTTTGTTTGCAGTGAAAATACTGTTGTTCGTACAACAGACCAGTCACATTATTATCAGGTCTAGGAAAGTGGTATATTTACAGCTTACCTGTAAATTTACAGATAATCTATAATTTTACAAATTTTTCGATCTATAAATTTACAGATCAAATGTTTGAAAACTACTAAAATCATACTTTGACTAAAAATCGCAGCTTGAAATTAAATGATTTACTTATGGTATGCATAAATAAAGGTCAATTGTAACTTTCAGTCATTTCTGTTGACTTTAATTTTTTTGAAAATGCCAAAAATTCAAAGTTTAAATAAAAGTGGCAGAAACTCACAAGTGATGTTAATTTGTGCATACCGTAAGTAAACCATTTAAGCTACGGTTTTGGAAATAAATGTAATTTATTTATGTTTTCCAGTGAATTACAGAGTTTTCTCAGTGAAATAAAAGTGATAGTCCACAGTTTTGAAACATTAGATTATCATGTTTATTTTTCACTGTTTTGGCGAACTAGTTCCGGTCCTCCGTCGCGATTAAAGTCAAATTGTATACTGAGCGTTATGAATACCGGGGACCATAATGACGATGACGTAGTTAAAACGCCGTCATTTGTGCTATTGCTTTCTGTTGATCTTTCCTGCGATTTTCAACATTTTATAAATTACGCAACAAAAGTAGAATTTACACATGAAATAAAAAGAAAATTTGTTTGTCAGAGAAATATCAATTTTATTTCACTTGTGCGCACCAAAAAAGTCATTTTCACACGTGGCTACTCGTGAATATGTCAGTTTTTGATGCGCACAAGTGAAATAAAATTGATATTTCACTGACACAAACAAATATCCTCTATTTCATAAATTTTCATACACACAATCTGTAACTTTACAGATCGGAAAATCACTTTCCTAGACCTGATTGTTATTATTAGCATTTGAGAGCCTCCATAACCAACCTACAAAATCAATGTTGTAAAGTTCCAATGTCTGTGATGTTATTGATACATAAGCCCATTTTTACAGTGTGTGTGAAAAACACGTTTTCGACCCTTATTATCCTGTTATATTAACATAGCTAGCTGGGACTTCGCCCTAGAATTCTTAAAAACGATGACACAGCTCAAGTTCCTGCTCAATATGTCAAGACGAGTCTATACAGTATGACCAGAATTTAAAAAAAAATATCAATTCAAACCTTGTGATAGCCTCGGGTGAAATGGACAGTAAATACATGTTCGACAAAACAAATGCTGCCTCAAACAAATGTCTCGCGAAAACATATGACAATTCAGTATTTAAAACATTCTTACAACATTCTGAATTGAAAGAAATATATTAACGTAGAAAACTTACCTGGATATTAGCGTCCATGGTTTGAATGTGTTATTCACTACCTTTGATCGGTGTCATTTCTCATCCTTTTTAGTAACATGTTTTACCATGATGTTTTGACTAGTCTCAATCATTCGACGCTCTCGTAACCAATGCATTGTGGGTACTTTTGAGTCCCAGCTTTTAGTGCGCTTCGATTGACTGTATTGGAAAATTCGATTCAAAGTATTATCAGCATGCGCAGTTAGACGAATTACACTTCCTCCCGCCTTCTCGCGCTCGTTTTTAAAAGCAGCTTAAACTATTTGACGGATTTGACAATGTTTGCCGTTGTATTATATAACAGTGATAAAGCTGTCACCGTCGACAAATGTGATGACCTTCTTCCGAAAATTGAAAATGTGACTGAAGTGGGAAAAACCGTAAAAAGAACGTTCAAAGTGTCAGATATTGACGATGAGGGCCAACCTGTTGAACGAGATGAGCTTTTTGAAGGAACCGTTCTATTCATTACAAGTGGTTTGTAACGTTCTGTTCATTACAAGTTGTTTGTATTTGTTACATGATTGTAGATAATATAAAAACACGTTAAGTTCTTTTCAAAGAGTACTACTAGATCTATATACAACCAACTCGAAATTGTGTCACTTTAGTCGAACTAATCCGACGTATACAGTTTGTTTTATATTGTGACGGTCAAACTGTACAGTAACGTCGGACCAAAATATGCCAAAAACCGAGTGGAAATTGAGTTTTATGAAGTTTGCATTTAACACCAAATTTTGACATTTTTCTGCACTCTACTTGTTATACATAATAAATACAGACGAATACCTGATAATCTTGCTTGTTTCTATAAGTAAATCGGTGAAAAATATGTTAGTTTCAAAACGAAACACGTTAGCTGAAATCCTATGTAAACAACCGCCCAACTGTGGTGAAATATATACCGCGTCAAATCGCCCTACCGGTGAACCGGTCAATATCGGCTCCCGTTTTTTTTTTCGTAATGCACCTCTTACATGTTTTGAATTTGTTGAACGTTAGTGAGTATTGTAAAATCATTTTTTTCTCTATGTTTTTTTTTTTTTTTTTTTTTTTTTTTTTTGTCTGTTACAATGAAATTGATAGAAATCTTCTTAATTCACAAATGTATTATCGTTCCAAACAACAAAATGTAAAAGAAAAGTCAAAGGATCCATGCATTAAACTTGACATTATATTTTGCTTTGTTTTGTTTTTCTTTAATAAATGTTTTATTTGCAGGGTTTATTACTGAATTTAACCACATACAAACGTATAATAAAAATAATTGATTTTTGAAACGAAAATAAAGTACGTTCGCGTAAAATGGTCTTATGCGAGAATGAAATTCGGTGAGCGCCCGGAAATTTCCATAACCGTAATGCACCCATTTTCTTTTAAGTGAGTGGTATTTTTGTTGGCTTTATGGCAAAATTCATTCGTATATAACATAAATAATTGAAATACAAAAGAAAAATGAAATATATGCACACAAAACGTTTTTATAACACATTGAAAATCGGCGAGGCTAAGGGAAATATGAACCCAAATTACCTAAACTTCTCTTATAAAAACAATTGTTTTAATTATTTTTTGGAAGATCTATAACCCTCTTCAATCAGAAAGAAAACAACTGAGAGAAGTTTATTAAAAGTTATTTCTGTATACGAGATTTACGGAAATGGTGTTCCCGACATAAGAGTAGATATCTCCAAGAAATAAATGTTTATTTCTGATTATTATCTTGACTACTCGGGTTTACTTTGAAAGATTTTTTAAATACCCGTCACATGCTTTTTTAGTTAAATAATGTATTGATACCGGTTACAAGACCGATTCCAAATCGGCAAATTCTTTGGAAAGTTCGAAGCATAGATTATTTTTATTTATTCTAAATAATTTTTATTACGAATATTAGATAATTGTAATTAATCGTCTGTCACAATCAAATAGATTACCGATAATTGCAACAGGGGTGCAAATTGATATAGTAAGTCTTTTTAAGCTGAATTTGTTTGCAAATTAATTGACATCTCGTTTGCAATATGTTTTAGTTCAGTAAATGCCCTTACATTCTTCGGACAACAAAATAATTATTTTTTTAATCAATAATGAAAAAAACGACTTCTAACAACGCATTGTTGGCGGAATATTGAATGTCACAAGTTTTCTTTAAATATAGTCACTATGCCGATTTACAAAAGATACGCATATTACGCGAAATATATAATTTGTAAGTCATTATATTTATAAGACATATAACCACGCAAAGGTTATTTGATTTTGTTATCTGAAGAAAAAAAAATAAAATATGCATAAGTATTACTGTGCCCATATATAACAGAAAGGAGCTCGTTTGGTAAGGTCCGTTAGTTAGTACATTAGTAACATGTGTCACCATCATACATTATACAGTCAACAATATAAAATCAAGTTGATTAGAGACATACATTGATAACACTTTCAAGTTATCAAAGGAAATACGGTGGATCTAATGAAATTTCCCGCGCGCTTGCCGAATTTCAATCTCGTATAAAATATTTTTACGCGAACGTTTTTTTTTTTATATTCCTCTCCTAAGTAAATTATTTATGAAAGTATTTTATTGAATTCTCTCAAAAATTCAAAACTAACTTAGTTAAAAAAATAAAGGTGTAATACGGTGAAACGTGTGATCCCTTCTCAAGTCTGAAACCATGTTACTTCATCCCAGGACGACACGGCTGTAAGCTCCTCCGGTTTTGAGCGTTTCAATAAATACACACATGTCGTCCCTATTTAACTGGTCTTAATATTTGCCTACGCAAGAAGTTTAGTAAAATATTTTACTGACAGTGACACGAAAACAATCACGGGATCTGAAAATTGCTTGAGAGGGCCGTTCTGGAAAAAATATGTACACTAACTTAACTTTAAATACACACCGTGAGGTTTGCACACGTAGACAAAGTGACTTTTTATATCCTCTAGGCTGTTTTTATGTATATATATTTTTTCTGTATGTAGTTCATACGCTTTAAATAATAAACAACACAGTATACATCATATTTCGTGTTCATTTCTTTTAAATTCATAATGACGTAAAAATCGAGAATTCAGCGTACAGGTTTTCACAGATTCTCCAAATGCTGTAAGGTGCGAGTTTTCTGATTGGTCGATAAGGATCAAAACAACGCATCATAAAATATCATGGCTGAAAATAAGGTCAATATTGCGGGATAGATGTGGATTTATGGCCGGTATATAAGTAATGCTGTGTATTTCAAGAATATCATTGGTGCAGATCGCGAGAAAAAGGGTCTTTCTTCGTGGACATGGTATATATTTCATAGTGTTTAACAATTTCCATTCATGTACTTGAGATGCGAGCAAATATTGCTCGCAGCAGATCCCAGGTTTTTGACATACTTTGGCTTGTCGCGGTGGCTACAAAAGTCAAAAATTAAAAAGCAGCCACTCAGCGACAGTAAGCTTGTCTAGTGTCACTTTAGATCTACCAGACACTTTATGTATCACTTTGGACCACAGGCACCAGTATCGGACCTGGGACAAAGAATATGGCCTTGTTTTCATCCTAAATGAGTTCAAAATGAAAAATATGTAATGAAATATGACCCCCCTACAAATGATACATATGTCTACTGAAGGCCAGAATCTCGAGAATCGAGCCTGCGAGCAATGGCTTCACTTCCCAGGTCGTTGTGAAATAAATTCTCAAGACATTTGAACAAACTACCTATCACTATTTCACATATACATTTAGCTACAAAATGAGACCGACCCCAAGTCTCTAGCCCTCCCCGTTCATGAAATATCTATCACAAAACGAGTGACTTTCAGCTGCAAGTTCCAGGTAGACAGAAATGAACTGGCCAGATTCCATTATGGGTTCCAGAATTATGGCCCCTGAAAGGGCCAAAATTAGCTATTTTGACCTTGTCTGCACAATAGCAGCTTCATTTATGATTTGATTTTAACTAAAGTTGCACACAACTTGTATCACCACAAGATCTTGCTTCCTTTCTTCAACTGGCCAGATTCCATCATGGGTTCCAGAGTTATGGCCCCTTAAAGGTCCAAAATTGGCTATTTTGGCTTTGGCAGCCATATAGAGACTTCGTTTATGGTTTTATTTGATACAAACTTCCAAAATATCTTCAACAACAATAAATCTTGGATTCCATGACAAATCAGATCCAATTGTAGGTTCCAGAGTTATTTTATATATGATTACCTCCCCTGATTGTAATCAAAATGGATTTATATCAGTAAGTACTTATAGGACTTATTTGAAATTTCATTATTGTTATTAGTTGGACTGAGACAATCAGGGTAGATAACTATGAACTGATTTTATGGCAAATTACCTCCCTTTATTTCAAATTAAAATTGGTATATCTCCATAACTAATGAACATACTGATCTGAAATTTCATTTATGTCAACAGATTTATTTGGCAGGTCCTTCTTTTGTTCACTTACAGTATTTCTTTTTTAATTACTTCCCTTTTACGTTACTATAAATAGCTTATTTTTAGTAACTTTTTTATAATTGGCCATAGGGAAAAACCGAGACCACTTTTCTGTGGTACAACATTTTCAGGTGTATTTTGACATTTTTTTTCTTTTTGGTTAAATTTCTTCGCTTTGTTGTTCCTGTCCTTTGGACTTAGATACTTTTTCTGAGGACCTTCTTGTCCTCAAGTGCAATGATAACAGGTGAGCGATATAGGGCCATCATAGCCCTCTTGTTTGGCAGATCCTTCTTTTGTTTGCTTACAATAATTTTTGTTGAGCCTGCTTGCGGATGCAAAGACATAGTTGTCCAAATGTGCGTGTGAATGTGCGCTTGCGTCTGTGCATCCATACAGATTTGTTTGTCCGGATCATAACTTTGACATGCATGGAGCAATCTTGTTTATACTTGGCATGAATGTTAACCTCAGTGAGACGGAGTGTCAGGCGCAAACCCCAGGCTCCTATCTCAAAGATCAAGGTAACAATTACAGGTCAAAGATCAAATTCAAAAATGACTTTGTCTGGAGCATTTCTTCTTTATGCATGGAGGGATTTTGATGTAACTTGGCACAATTGTTCACCATCACCGAGTGTCATGCACAAGAACCAGGTCCCTAGGTCTAAGGTCAGGGTCACACTTAGAGGACAAAGGATACAAGAATGACAACTTTGTACAGAGCATTTCTTCTTCATGCATGGAGGGATTTTGAGTTTGCTTGGCACTAATGTTCACCACCATGAGGCAGAGTGTCATGCACAAAAACCAGGTCCCTAGGTCTAAGGTCAAGGTCACACTAAGAGGTCAAAAGTCAGATATAAGAATGACTGTCTGGAGCATTTCTTTTTTATGCATAGAGGGATTTTGATGTAACTTGGCACAGCTGTTCATCATCATGAGACGGAGTGTCATGCGCAGGAGCGTAGAATTAAGATTTACGTCCAATTGTTATTACTTTAAATAACTTATATTGTAACTTTTTGCAATCTCTTTTTATGCCCCCGGCATCTACTGATGTGGGAGGCATATAGTGATCGTTCTGTCCGTCAGTCCGTCCGTACGAGGTTAACCAAATGGGACCGTTTCGTCCAGCATCAATACCCCTTACTAGAATGACTTGATACTAATGCAGATGTAACCTCCGGCCATTCCTCATCTTCAGACATTACCTTACCTCAGTTTGACCTTGACCTCATTTTGGACTTAGGTTGCTTTATATCGGCCATCTCTTGGTTAACCAAATGGGACCATTCGTCTAGCATCAATACCCCTTGCTAGAATGACTTGATACTAATGCAGATGTAACCTCTGACCATTCCTCATCTTCAGATGATCTCAGTTTGACCTTAAACTTGACCTCGTTTTGGACTTAGGTTGCTTTATATCGACAAGGATGCCACCGGGGGCATCAAGCGTTTATTGAATGCAGCTTCTTGTTTTATTTGGCATAAATGTTTGCCTCAATGAGACAGGGAGTGTCTTGTGCAACTCCCAGTCCTTTTGACAGCTTGTTTCAGCGGAGACGGGTATTTAAGCTGGTCAAGATTAAGCTATACAGGTTTAAAACAATTGGCAATATAAAGGGAACTCATATTAATGATTAGAGTAAATAATGCAGATTGTGCATGCATGATATTCATCCATGTAATTTCTATTTCAGTCAAGATCTCAATCTGTTTATTCTACCTATGATGCTGGTTATTTGTCATCTACAGATGCATTCAGTCCCTGTCAGATGGAAAAGAAAGTAAGTCAATATTTTACACATTTGCATTAAAAATACACCCCAAGTGTTGTTATGAGGGTCTTAAACCTATCGGGATACTTAAAAGTTGGTCTTTGCACGTCTAATCTGACTGATAACTTTTGACCCAAGTATTGGTTTTAAAGTGCTCTTATATATTTGCTTTAATACAATTTTATAAAATTATGCAGGCTTTCATCATATTTTAAATCTGTTGTTATTTGGATACATACTGACTTACAGTATTTATTTGGATCATATTATTATTAGAAAGTACATTATATAGACCAGATTAGAAGGCAATAAAAACATGTTTTGGAAAACAAGCTTTGTGAATCTTATTTAATTTCCTTTCCATGTTGGAGTACCTTTATAATAGATGCAAGTTTAGGATTGCAGTAACGAAAATAGTACTTTTAGTATGCCCCCCTTCGAAGAAGGATGGGTATATTGTTTTGCAGATGTCTGTCATTCGTTTGGTCTGTAGACCAATTCGTTTCCAGATAATAACTCGAGAACACTTAGGCTTAGGATCATGAAAGTTGATAGGGTGGTTGGTCATGACCAGCATATGACCCTTATTGATTTTGAGGTGAGTAGGCCAAAAGTCAAGGACACAGGGAGCTGGAACAGTAAAACTGTTTCCAGATGATAGTTTGAGAACGCTTGGGTTGATAATGACCAGCAATTAACCCATATTAATTTTGAGGTCAGATGTAAAGGTCACAGTCATCTGGAACAGTTAAAATGTGTCTGGACGACAACTTTAGAATGCTTGGGCCTAGGATCATGAAACTTGATGGGAGGTTTATCATGACCGGCAGATAAACCCTATCGATTTTGAGGTTAATAGGTCAAAGGTCAAGGTCGCTTTGCCAAAGAACCGAAGTAGAACTGTTGCACAGTGACCAAATAATTTCTGTTCCTAGTGTAATTACTGAATGCATCAAGGGGGCATTTCGTTTTCTACGAGCTCTGAGCTCTTGTTTATACTTAGGTTCCTATATATAGCAACAAAAATGAATGTTTTCTGCAAGTTATTGCTTTCATGCATTGATTATCCTTCATTTAATCACATTGACAAGTTCAATGATTTATTGATATGATTATTTCAACAGGTTGCTGAAATACATGATTCCCAAGAAAAAACGGCCGTCAACCAGACCACAAAACTTTAGAATTTTTACAATAAGGTACTCAAATAATTCAAATGACATAACATCAGTCTTTAAATTGATTTGATGCACACAAAATTTCTTATACTTATATAGTGTAGATGAATGTGCCATTTTAACTATGGCTCACATTACTTAGGTGAGCCATTCAGGGTCATCATGACCGTCATGTTTTTATTTAGTTGATTTAGAGATGCTATACATTTTGAATGAATTTGTGAAATCATCAGGTCAGCAAAAAATGTACATTATAATGATTTGTTTTACTGGTACCGGTATGTTTCATAATGTACAACTAACATTTTTTAGGAAAAATAATCAGCATTTCATTCTTTAATATTACTATTAGGAGCAGCTAGAAACCCTCATCAGGCGATTTATCAAAAAGGGAGATGACGGCGTTTCAAACGCATCCAAAACATTGTGCAGGGCCATGTTTTCGGAGAAGGAGAGAGAGGGGGCAACTGTAAAGACCCTGAATGAAAGCAAGCTTAATGATTTATACCGTAAGTATCTGAATAAGAAAGAAAAAAACATATTAAACAGAATTGATCTAAAAAACAATGAAATAGAAACTTTATTTTGCATCTTTTTATGCCTCCACTTTGGGTGGAGGGTGGCATATAGATTTGCCCTTGTCTGTCGGTCCGAGAATTTTGTGTCGCGCCTAGCTCCAAAAGTATTTAACGTAGAGTCACAAAACTTTACAGGAATGTTGGTAAGCAAGTAGTTCTGCATCTGGGGTTTCTCGTCCGGATTCATTCAGTTGTGTAGGAGTTATGGCCCCTGACTTAGTAAAAAAATTGGTAATTTTAATCTTGGCGCAAATGTGAGTCACCAAAATTTACAGGAATGTTGGTCAGCATGTGCAGTTGGGCACCTGGGGTTTCGCGTCCGGATTCATTCAGTATTGTAGGAGTTGTGGCCCCTGACCTAGGAAAAAAATTGTGTCCTTTGTTATGTAGTGGGGGCATTTGTGTCCGTAGCTAGTTTTATTTGAATTATATGTACGTAACATTAGCTTGAAAATATTTTTAGACAATTTTAACTTTAAAAAGGATTTTAACTTGCCATTGCTGATGAAAAAATTTCTCACCTTGCTCTTTCAGACTGCGCAAACCCTTTGAGGTATAAATGACTAGGGATTGTTATTATTCTTATAATGTATTTTTTGTGAACATTTTCCATCGGTAACAAAGTCCATTATCAATAGGAAAATTGCAGAAATCCTGAAGCCATCAGTTCATCGTTAATCACCCCTAATGCTGTTGCCACTGTTGAAACATAAGGCTTGGGGGGGGGGGGGGGGGGGGGAGGGGAACAACTTCATAAAAGTGAAGATTCAGAAGAGGCAGTGTTTTTGATTGATACATTAGACTTCGGAACTTGGAAAAAAAGTAACTTTTCATCAAAGTAAAGATTCAGAAGAGGCAACGTTTTTGATTGATACATCAGGCTTCGGAACTTGATAAAAAACACTTTTCATCAAAGTGAAGATTCGGAAGAGGCAGTGTTTTTAGCTCATCTGTCACGTAGTGACAGGGTGAGCTTTTGTGATCACCCTTCGTCTGTCGTCCGTCCGTCCACTATTTCTTTAGAACAAGATAGAGACCACATTTTGCAAGCAATTGTGATCAAACTTGTACAAAACATGTACTGGCATGATATCTCAGTTACTTTCAAAAACTGGCCAGATCCCATTATGGGTTCTAGAGTTATTGCCCCTTAAAGGGCCAGAATTTGCTATTTTTGTGCGTCAACAATTTCTTGTCTGCACGATAGAGGTTTCATTTATGATTTTATTTTAACCAAACTTGTATCGCCATAAAATCACGGTTCCTTTCTTGAACTGGCCAGATCCCATTATGGGTTCCAGAGTTATGGCCCCTGAAAGGGACAAAATTAGCTATTTTGACCTTGTCTGCACAATATCAGCTTCATTTATGGTTTTATTTTAATTAAACTTGCACACAACTTGTATCACCTTAAAACCTTGGTTCCTTTATTAAACCGGCCAGATCTTATAATGGGTTCCAGAGTTATGGCCCCTGAAAGGGCCTAAATTAGCTATTTTGACATTGTCTGCACAATAGCAGCTTCATTTATGATTTGTTGTATCACCACAAGATATTGCTTCCTTTCTTGAACTAGCCAAATTCCATCATGGGTTCCAGAGTTATGGCCCCTTAAAGGTCCAAAATTTGCTATTTTGGCTTTTGCAGCCATATAGAGACTTCTTTTATGGTTTTATTTAATACAAACTTCCAAAATATCTTCAACAACAATAAATCTTGGATTCCATGACAAATCAGATCCAATCGTAGGTTCCAGAGTTATTTTATATCTGATTACCTCCCCTGATTGTAATCAAAATGGATTTATATCAGTAAGTACTTATAGGACCTATTTGAAATTTCATTATTGTTTTTAGCTGGACTGAGACAATCAGGGTAGATAACTATGGACTGATTTTGTGTCAAATTACCTCCCTTTATTTCAATTTAAAATTGGTATATCTCTATAACTAATGAACATACTGATCTGAAATTTCATTTATGTCAACAGATTTATTTGGCAGATCCTTCTTTTGTTCACTTATAATATATATTTTTTAATTACTTCCCTTTTACGTTACTATAAATAGCTTATTTTTAGTAACTTTTTTATTATTGGCCGTAGGGAAAAACTGTGACCACTTTTCTGTGGTACAACACGGATGGTACCTCCAATTTTTAGGTGTATTTTGACATATCTATACCATGTAAGATTTTTTTTCTTTTTGGTTAAATTTCTTCCCTTTGTTGTTCCTGTCCTTTGGACTTAGATATTTTTTCTAAGGACCTTCTTCTCCTCAAGTGCTATGATAACAGGTGAGCGATATAGGGCTATCATGGCTCTCTTGTTGATTGATACATCAGGCTTGGAACTTGGAAAAAAACACTTCATCAAAGTGAAGATTCAGAAAGGCAGTGTTTTTGATTGATACATCAGGCTTGGAACTTGAAAAAAAAAAAAAAAAAAAAAAAAAAAAAAACTTTTGGTCAAAGTGAAGATTCAGAAGAGACAGTTTTTTATGAATCTAGAGATATTGATTTTTCTGAAGATAGTTATTTAAGAAATATTCTAATATGCTTGTCTCTGTTAAAACACTCTTACGCTAGAATGACGTCACGTTAACGTGCGATGACGACAAAGTTTTTGTTGCGACCAAGAAAGAGCGCTGCTATATTTTATCTACTGTTTTAGATTAAGGGCATATTAGAATCGAAATAATTTTTAGCACAAGCGTGTTTTAACACTATTTATGCACTCGGGTGGTAATACGTCGTCCGAATAATTTCACTCGGGCCGCGCCCTCATGGAATTATTACGCCTGACGTATAACCATCCATCGTGCATAAGTAGTGTTAAAGCACACTTTTGCTATAAATTATTGCTTAAATATATCTCACCCAGTGATTTGTCGTTGAATAAATCATTGCTTGGAGTTCAGATGCGAAGGAATTATATCACGAGGGCGTAGCTTTTTTACTTTTTTTTAACAGATCGTGTAATAACCAAATACGAGGCTAATCGGACGTACATTGTCGATATAAGTCTGTTTTAATGACAACAATATTCCGGTTGCTGTGATTATGCAGTTTGAAAACAATACGCATCTGAACGACAAGCAATGATTTATTCAAGAGCAAATCACTAAATGAGATATATTATTTCGATTCTAACACGTTATAAAGGATTTTAAAGTACGTCCTTAATGACATGCATTAAATATTTGCCTGTTTTCATTCGGTTTCTTTTCCAGCATGCCGCTTGACGCCATGACGTAATAATTGTGACGTCAGAACAGTGATTTATTGTATGATAATTCTCTGCTTTCTTCCTTCTTTGTTTAATAGGAAAATGAATCGGATCGTGTCAGAATAATTAATAATATTGCTTAAATATTTAAGTTCTGATGTCTAAAACATTTGATTTTAGTATGTAAAACAATTCATATTTGTTTACTAGCCATAAATCAGGTTAAGATCTGTAATTGATTTTAGAATGTAAACTCAGTGGCCAAAACACAACATGTTGGCAAAATTTACTTTTTTTGAACAGTTTTATGTCATCATGATACTCCGGCTTAACCGGTTTCCATTCAAAATATAATTCTACTACTATAAACGAATTAATTTAATTAAATTTATTATGGTGATTTATATTTTGGTTGCTAGGCAATTTTGGAACACATGTCAAATTCATTCTATACTTAGTGGGATTGAATGTAGTATATTCACTTTTTTTATGCATCATTGCTAATGTAACATGTTTGTTATGACTTAGCAATTTGCAAGAAAATATTTTGTCATCTATACACTTTGGCTGTGCTAGAAAAATTAGATTTCAGTTTTTAAATACACCGTCTTTGAAAGTGCGGGGCATATTACGTGAACACCCAGGCAAGCAGTCAGAATCCAAAGCATGTCTGCTCTTAACTCGAACAGTTTTCATATTATCTTCACCAAAATTGCTGAAAATGTTCGTGGACATAATACCTTGGCCAGGTTCGATGACCAGCCAAATCGCCACCATGTAGTGTTAGATTATGGCCATTGAATAACTCGAAAAAACAGTGAATTTATCATTGCCCGCTATATAAGTCTAACAGTTTTCATCCTATCCTCAACAAATTTGCTGACAATGTTTGTGGGCATAATTGGGCCGAGTACAAACAACCACACAAATCGCCTCGGGCATCCTTGGATTATGCCCCTTGAATTAGGCCAAGTTCGATGAAGGGCGTACCTTTTTTTTTTAGCTCACCTGTCACATTGTGACAAGGTGAGCTTTTGTGATCAGTCGTCGTCAGTCCATCCGACGTGCGTCCGTCAACAATTTCTTGTCTGCACGATAGTGGTTTCATTTATGATTTTATTCTAACCAAACTTGCACACAACTTGTATCACCATAAGATCTTAGATTCCTTTCTTGAACTGTCGTATCACTTGTATAGGATTAAAACTATAAAGAAAGGTGATTATGGTCAATTTTCATTTGCAACAGCTTAGTGCGGTAATAAAGTCAAACTTAGGTCTTGTAATATCATTGCATTATGTAAGTAAGTCTGGTTTAGTCATTATGTATGTTTAAAATTTAAATCTTGTAGACAGTGGCCATCAATAAATAAAAGGTAAAGTTGTTCATCATTTGTGTTTTGAAACATTGTTTATCCACCACTTAAGCAAGATGGAGTCAATTAACCATGTCTCATAATTTGAATTACGCCTCATAAGAGTTGTAATTCATATTATAGTGATCACCCAATCTGCCCGTTATTATAACTTTTGTTCATTTCTGCCTTCTAAAACCCTGGAAAATTGAGGCAAAGAAAAAGGGAAATTTATGCATGAAATGCGGATAATACTCCGCAATCGCATTCCGCAGATTCTCCGCATTCTGCTGCGGATATCCGCGGCTCAATACTCCGCATTCCGCATTGATTGCGGAACTTTTTCCGCTTCCTGATTTTCTCCCAATTTCCGCATTTTTTCCGCATTCTGATTTTGTTGCGGATCTCCGCGGCTCAATACTCCGCATTTTTTACGCGTCACTTGCGGAAATAGTCCTGCGGAGGAATTGCGGAATTCCGCATTATTTGCGGAGATCTGAGCTAAGGGAATTACGAGCGAGATAATAGTTAAACTACTGGTATCTGTTTTTATCAATCATGGAAATAAAATAAATAAGCTCTAATTACATGTTCAATACGGATTTTTAGATTATCATAAGCTCCTATAGCCTTACCCCCATTACCATTCCATTTTTATTGATTATTTAGCATTTTTATTTTTCGTTTTCTCGGATATCTGCAGGCCCAGGCCTGCCGTGCCTTATAGAAGCGGATGAACAGTACTTAAGGCAAGTCTACTGTGACGTCATTCCGTTTTATGTCATTTGGGATGTCACTTTCAAATCGGACGCGATAGAAAAGTGTAGTGTGTTTTCAAAGCAGTAGTTTTATGGAAATTAATCTTGGACAGGGTGATATATCGAGGATAATTCTTTGAAATACATTCAATGGGAAAGAAGGATTTTTAAATCGTAGAATACAGGTTATTTTTTGAGCCATGCATATGAAAAATGGTGTAATCAACGCATTGTTTCATATGTATGGTGCAATTGGTGCCTGAATATCATCTAGAGTGCCGGAGCCACTTACTGAGTGTAGTTGTTCGACATAGAACAAAAATGAAGTTGTATTCCGATTGGACGGTGGAAAAATAAATTGGGAATTGATAATTTGTAGAAATCTAAATCGGACCTTGGGATACAGCATGTATATACAGTTAACTTGGAATTTGAAAGTTGCATGTGAGTAAATTTGTCTTCCTTGCATTTGAAATTTGTTTTGAATATACGAACTGTTCAATCTGTTGAGCTTTCAAGGTATTTCAGTACAAAACAACGATTATTTATTTTTAAATCCATTTTGAGTGGCTCCCCAATTAATTCACGTGAACATTCATGTTCTCCTCCTTTTTAGAGAGTAAACGCCAATGGCGGCCGATTTATTACAACAGTGAGCTGCCGTTGGAAAAATATATGTGGCATTCATTTAGCAATTCGAGTACTTAGAGAAAAATCCTTGAAATTCTCGAAGGTGACTTTTTTGTAGTTTAACTAACGCTATTTACTTTACCGATAGCTGCTCCAGTTTTGTCACCGTGCATCCAAGTTGATGTTAACCGATGGGATGGGACAGACTTTAGATAATATATGTGTCATAAAAATTACTAGCATCAATTTGTCTACTAGAATTGATAGGTGGCAGATAGCAGACACATGCATAAAAGCTTTGACTAGAAAATTTATCAGTAAATTTCAGCCACAAAATTCCTTCGTTATTCTTATCAACTGGTTCTATATCATAAAAATCAGACATTTCTTTATTAACTAAAAATCCTACGCCCCCTGATCCTGTCCGTGCGTTAATATGTAATGATTTACGATTGTTCCAAAACCATAAAAAACCTGGCTATATTAATAATTTCATCATTACATAAATGAGTCTCAGCAACACCTAAAATATCAAGATTTAAAAGCTGTACACATTCATTTCTAAAATTAAAATTGTCAGAATTTGTCAAGCTCCACCCTCTGACCTTCCAGAAACCAGAGGACACCTAGCGCCGACCTCGTTGGCCTTGACCTCTTCGACCTTGGCCTCGTCCTCTGTATCCTTGACCTTGTCTCTGTTGACCCCATCCTCTAGCACCAGCACTCGCCCTAGTACCAGTACCAGCACCTGTGTTGCCTTGAAATGAACTGTTAGTGTTACTATTATTATCATTATTTCTGTTGGGATTGTTCACACGACCACTGTTGTTATTCGTGTCATTCACAAGACGATTCCCTCGCATTGAAAGGCGGCCACCTCGGTAGTGATGGGCCGACAATCGGCGACAATCGAATAATTGTCGGCGTTGCATTCATGAGCGCGATCACCGACTTCACTTTTCCCTGACTGATTAATTACTTGGCACCCTAAACGGATAATTTAGTTGTTTCTGACCGGTTCTTTGGGGTAATGACGCCAAGGGAAACTACTCTACCTAAAAATGGCTTCCTCCAAAGGCTCGAAAGAAATTGAGGTCTTCTGTGATCACCCAGATATATGGCTTTTACAACATTAAGCCGGGAAAACCATCAACCTAAACTCTTGACATAAGTATGGCAGTATGCATAGCATGCCGTAAGACTTACGCAAGCATATTAGCAAAGGAATTTTCATTTTTTGATTTTGTGGGATTGAAATCATTCCAGTCGTAAACTGAGAATTAATAAATTATTAATACGTTTTTTTGCTCCAAACAATTTTAATTTAAACTAAGAATTAATAAATCGTTAATACGAATTTTGCTCCTAATAATTTTAATTTGATAACACAATATCACTGGATAGGTCTCTTGTGAAATTAAGACAAGTACCTGGTTTGAAGTTTACTATCTTCACAAATATTTTACTTTAATGCAGTTAAATTACTCGTGTTTATGAAGGAATACAATAGAAATAGGATATTTGACGTCTGTGTGGTTCATTTCTTAAGTAATGACATAAAACATACACTGTGAGAAGACCTTATAGATATGCAACTAGAGTAACCGATTATCCTATTATATCCGATTAATCGAATCGGTTGGCTTGTCCGATTATGCCGATTAATCGATTGGCAAATCTAACCGATTTGCCCATCACTACGCCTCGGTTGACCGCATTGCACACTGCTGGCATATTGCTGGCTGCAAGCCTCTCTGTCCTTGACAAGTCAGCTTGCATAAACACTGTAAGATATCACATGAAGACCTGTTCTAGCTTATATATTTATTAAGCATGTGCATGGCTAGTTAAACTGAAAACTTAACAATGCAAACATAAGTATATAATCTCACATTCTTTTGATAAGCCATTAGGATGATACACTACATCTCCCTTTTACCTAGATTTAAAATTACTTTAAAACTTTAATTAAAATTTTGAAAACATGTAAACAACAACCTTAAATCTAAATATAAATGAAACATTACTATGGAATTTCATTCACAAAATTTCTTATTCAGAAAACAATACAATGTAATCAACTTTTGTAAACATACCAGGATTCTTAAGATAACAGATAAAGTAGTGTCTTATTATTTCTTGGTAACAAGATATAATCTCAAACTAGGTTAATTAAGCAAATTCTACTGTCCCTGTTTTATCACCACTCAAAGCAAGTTTATCTTAGAAATTTGGGTTTGGTCTGTTATTTTATCAAGTTACTCAACAAACACACTTTTTTCACAGCAAATATATAAAAGCAGATTATTAGGCTAAACATATTCCAATATTTGTTGTCTATGTCACATAATCGTCTAAGTACTTGGGTTTCCTAATTTCCCTTTTCGGTCGCGTATTCTCTAAGACAATTTCGTCAAGAACACTGTCTAGTTCCGTACTACATTTATCACTTTCATGATACTTTTTCACTTGTGACACATTTCTATCAATAGTTACTCCAGACTTCTCAAGTGATACCTGGTTTCCTGTTTTTTCTTTTACGACATACGGTTCTTGTTCAAACCGTGGTGTGAGCTTATTTTGTTCTTTTTGTTCAATGAGAACTTTGTCACCTTTTAAAATGTCACTGTATTTTATATTTCTCTGAGTATCTGCATACTCCTTCCCTATTTCTTTCTGGATCATGTCCCTTTCTGGAAAGTCACATTTTTCAGCCTCACTGTCAACCAAATAAGGTAACTTAGTACGAAGTTTCCTACGAAACATCAATTCGGCAGGACTTACTCCTGTTACTGTGTTCGGCGTTGTTCTATACGCGAAAATAACTCATTCAGATGTTTTTTCCAATTCCCTCTTTCAGCTTGTAAAGTTTTGATTGCTTTCAATATGGTCCTATTCATGCGTTTGACTTCCCCATTGCTTTGAGCCCAATATGGTGTACTTGTTAAGTGTTCAATTGCATGTTCACGTAAGTAATCCTCGAACTCCTCAGATTTGAAATTTGGTGCGTTATCAGACCTTATTGAAATTGGTAATCCATGCGTAACGAACATTTTGTCCAAACTTTCAATGATTATTCTTGAAGTAATGCTTTTCATAATATCCACCTCGAACCATCTACTGAAATAATCAACAACAACAAACACATATCACCACTATTTGGAAATGGTCCCATAAGATCTATCGATAAGTGTTGCCATGGTCCCTCTGGCAGTTTTGTTCTCGACACCGGTTCTGGCTTCTCCGGCTGACCTACTAATTGACAACTATGATACTTTTTAACTTCTCGTTCGACCTGACTGTCCATACCAGGCCAGTATACAGTGTTGCGCAACCTCTGCTTTGTTTTCACGATTCCTTGATGACCTTGGTGTGCTAATTTGACTATTCTATATCGTAGTGATTTCGGAATAACGATACGAGTTCCGCGTAACACCATTTTCCCTAAAACAGTTAGTTCTTTTCTAACATGTTTGTAGTCAGGTAAATCCTTAAAATCACCATGTTTGCGGATCTCTCTTCGCAGTTGCGTAATCTCAGAATCACGTGACGATACTTGTTCAATTTCTCGTGCAGTTAATGCTTCTGGTACGTCTATGAATTTGACGTATTCCTCAGCAATGTCTGATACTTTCGACTTAGTTACGTTTTGCTGCGTCAGTCTACTCAAAGGATCAGCAATGTTGTATTTGCCCGGCTTATATTTCACATTGAAGTTGAAAGCCTGTAGTCTCAAAACCCAACGTTCTATCCTTGGTGGCGGTTTAGATTTTGGACCGTATATAACCTCCAATGCACGATGATCTGTCACGAGATCGAACTCAAGACCTATTAGCCAAATACGAAACTTTTCACAACTCCAAACTAAACTCAGGGCTTCTTTTTCTGTCTGTGAATACTTTTGCTCAGTCTTTGTGAGTGTACGACTTGCGTATTGGATAATTCTTTGCTGACCATTTTGTTCCTGTATAAGCACGGCTCCAAGTGACATGGGTCCAGATTCTGCTATAACAGTCGTTTTCGCTTTGGGATCAAAGTACCCCAGTGTTTTTGCACTAGCTAATCTTCTTTTCAGCTTTTCAAAAGATTCCGTTTGCTCATTTGTCCATTGAAACCGTACTCCTTTCTTAGTCAACGTACGTAATGGTTCGACGACGGAAGCTAAGTCAGGTACCCAGCACGCAAGCCTATATGGGCTATATTTGGGCAAATGTACCATACGGGTCCCATCTGGGACCCTTATTGTAAGTATTGGCCCATATTGGACCCATATGGGACCCATATACAATGTCCCAGTGATGTGAATTACAAATGTATTCATTTTAAGTTTATATGTGGTGTCACCAGTATATAAGTTCATATTTTAAGTTTTCTTCGAATATTTGTACATTTTTTGAAGTATCAGAAGAAACACGTTTCTCGGAATGGTCCCATCTGGGTCCCATATTGTAAGTATTTGCCCACTTTATTCCCCTATGGGACCCATATACAATAACTCAGCGATGGATATACCAATGCATTTATTTTAAGTTTAAAAGTGGTGTCTCTAGCATAGAAATTAGTTTTTTATGGTTTCTCTGAATGTCTCTACGTTTTCTTTTCTCTCAAAAAGAAACACGTTTCCCGGAATGGTCCCATCTGGGTCCCTTATTTTAAGTATTTGCACACATCAGAGCCATGTAGGACCCATTGAAGTGATACATCAACGTCTTGACTTTAAGACTATAAGTGTTGTCACTAGTATAACAATCCTTTTTTCTATGTTTTCTTTGAATTCTAATACATGTACATTTCTGTGGTCTCAAAAAATATGTTTCCCAGAAGGGTCCCATATGGGTCCCATCCCAGCAAACAAAAGACGTCTTGAAGACGTCTTTATTTGGTTGTTTTATGGTCATGACATCTGTGACCAGAAAAAGACGTCCTTTTTCGTTGTTTTACCTACGAAATAAAGACGACTTTTAAAAGACGTTTTAAAGCCGTGATAAAAACGCCTCTGTCTATAAGAAAATGCAAGTTTTCGTTCTTCTTAGCTGCAATAACATTTACAATACAAACTGTTAGAAAAAACTATACTACAATAACTATTAGACGTACCGGTATGTGTGATCGAAGGTTTGATAATTTTCTTACTAATCATAATAGAAAGGACGGGTATAGCATTTTTATTGTATTTTCAAAATACAATTACTAGGGTTACAAAAGCATGAAAACATAGGCGTAGGAGCAGGGGGGGGGGGGGCAGCGGGGCCCAGGCCCCCGCAAAGCTAGGAGAGGGGGGCAGTGAAAAGAGATATAACTTGCAGTCTAATATAAAATTTACTTAGCCCCCCCCCCCCCCCCCCCCCCCCCCCCCCCAATATTTTGGAAAAGAGATATAACTTGCAGTCTAATATAACATTTACTTAGCATCATATAATTCTTTTCAACCTGATTTCTGATTTGCATTTGGCCTTCCCTTGTATTCTGACTTGTCTCTTTCCGTATTTGAGTACTGAAATCTGTACGCGCCACGCCAACAATTGTTTACATTTTATAAAAATAATATATCATTGAGCGCAATCACTACAGTTCAGGTTTGAGCGTCTGCAAAATCAATGTAGGCCTGACTATTAAGGCTGTTTACGCATGTAAACGTTATGTATTTTTTTGTTTTTCATTGTCCATTCAAGGGAAATGATATTTCCACAAATTTATACCACAATTAGACAAATGCAGTGCTAATTGATTGTATTGTTACGCTCCTGCCCTTGCGCGACGCTTCAGTGATTGGATACTATTATATGGCCTATATGCTAGGACAGTGGTCAGTCGCTGCCTAACACATATGCCGATAAAGGCTGACAGAATGTAGCCCTTGGGTGTAGTATAAGACTGAACTGGACTGGACTGGACTGAACTGTACTGTGGGTCCTGTATCAAGTATTGTATATTGACAATGCTGGCACTATTAATTGCTTGGCCTCGAGATTTACTAGAGTACGGTAGAGGTGACTGGACACTCAACAGTCTGCTCAAGGTAGACTGAAAATAACGATTGGTTAGCGTGACTGGCACTCTATAGTTTGCCAATTATGACTGGGACTATATAGAACTGGAACTATTGTAGACTGCTGTAGGCTGCAAACTGGAACTGGAACTCAGTGACCTGCTCGCCGTGACTGGAACGTTAGACTGCTCGCCGTGACTGGACCGTTAAAGACTGCTCACCGTGACTGGAAAGTTAGAGACTGCTCGCCGTGGCTGAAACACTGCTTGCTGCTGGACTTCGTCGAGTGGTTCTACCCTATAAGTATCTAATGTTTGGACTCCAACATTGTTTTATTTCAGAAAAAATGACCATTGGGAAATACTTATATAACTAAGAAAATACCACGGAAGATTATTCAAGTTTTCTAAAATTTATTTAGTTTAACCTTACCAACTTCTGCGTAAGATTCGGTGAAAATATACGATCAAACAATCAAAGATGCCCGGTAAAACAGTCGCGACGCAACCACTAGAATGAACACGAACTGTCAGCACCCGAGATAAAAATGATCAAGTATAATTACACTGAAAATATCTACAAAAATAATATTCTGAACGATTAAATTTATTTTATTTAATAAATTTACTGCCAAAGGTAGAAAATAAATAAAGCACACCTTTCAGATTTCGATTCCAAGTAAAAATTTCGAAAATTTTTAATAACAGCCAAAACGGTGTGCAAGTGCAAATTTTGAAGTTGGAGCTCCAGAATGACGGTGAGCAGCCCTTATATACTGTCACCGAACACCCCACAGAAAAAATGGTGAAATGGTGAATTCACTAAAAGAACAGTGAATTCCCTGAAATAACGGTGATTCACAGCGGTGAATTCACTGAAGAAATGGTGAATTCACCAGGAACGCTCCACAGAAAAACTGTGCCCACAGAAAAATTGTGGTGGAGATTAAAAATGGCTCTAGCAGACTGAAAAATACAAAAATGATCTAAAGTATTTAAGAGACGTAGAGAAGGCTACAATATAAACCTCAAACTTGCGCTTTCTAACATTAAATTGATGACTCATAATGTAAACAGCTTCTTAGCAACTATCAGCTATCCACAGTGTAAAGCAAGATGGCGGATGACCTTGTAATCAATAAATGCTCTAGATTATAAGTCAAAATTACATTATTATACATCAAGATACATGGATTTACATGGCAGAATTACTTTATGAAGGTTGCTACATCAAATGAAATTGGAATTTAACATCTGGAAATTAAAATGAAGGAATAAGGAATTGTTGACATGAGTCGTGAAAACTGGATACATTTACAAACTTTGAAAAGTTCTGTCATGGAAAACGGCTTCAAAAGTGAAGGATAGATCAAAATGCTGGTACAATACGTAATGTCTGGTTGTTGTCTTGTGAATATGACCTAAGACAACAGTCAGCTTCATGCGTTGTCGCCAGCAAAAGCTGCAAAACGAAAGTAAACAACCCAAGTGAAAGAATGAAGGATAAATAAAAGGTAAAATTTCTGGAGCATTACATTACCCCCCGGTTTTCCATGGCAAAACTCCTGTTGCCATAAATATTTAAAATTTACTCTTTCAGAACTAAAATTGGTAGCATGTGAATAACCACCTTAGCAATACATATATGGAATGAACCACCTTAAATTTAAATAAACTTTCATCAGTTGCCTTAACAATCGTCAATAGCAAAATTTAAAGAGTGTCTTAGTATAAGAATTCATTTAACAAGATGCATAAATTAAATTTCTGCATTTAAATTTAAACTGCATACATGAAGTGTTGAGTATCAAATACAAAAGTATTTACATATCAAAACACCAAGACTTACAGCCTTACTTTAACAACTAGAACATCATTAAGAAAAACATTACTTAACAACAAATTTGAGTTAACCCCTAAAGCTATCTATCTAAAAGTATCAATCAGGATGATCAGATTAAATTAAAATTTTCTCGAGTATGACTAGTTTTAAGACTTTTGCACAAATAATCCCAGTTTATAAAATACAAATGTTCATCTCCTATTAGACTTCTTATTAACTACGGATTTAAGAGTGCGATTATTCTCCTTGTTTTCTTCTTCCCTGGCCCTCTTGGCTGGAACTGTTTCAGCTGGTTCATGTCTTCGCCCATTACGCTTCATCTCATCTACGATGCGGTCAGCTGTCCTCGATATAGTAAGTAGGGAGTCACTCATAGAATCCAGGGAATTCTGCAGGTGCCTGGTTGCCCTCGCCACTGACTCAATCGCGAACGTTACCTTTCCAAGAGAAACTTCGATGGTTTTCTCGAAGTGCCCCAACACGGCATTCAACGGGTCAAAGTCCTTGCTCGCACGCCTGGGTTCAGCCCTCGTCTGGGTCTCCCGCTGTCTGGTGTCCTTGACCTGCTCGTTTGTTTCATGGGACGGCACAGGTGAGAAGGTCATTTGCTCTGGGGGTTGCTTTCCCATCAACTGAGGCATGATGTTCTCAACACTAGGATTGTTGTCAAGTGTCGAGTCAAGAGGGTCTTCAGTCCTATTGATCTCCGGCGTATTCAGGGTGGAAAATGCGGAATTCCCTGATATTGATGGTGTGCTCATTCTACTGGTACCAGGTACTGTGGGCATGTGCAAAACAGGACTTGCGCCTGCGATGATCTGTAGCGGTGTTGGCTCATACCTGATCGTGCCTGCTGGAGTCACTGCCCGCTGGAGGTTGGTTTTTGACAACGATTCAGTGCCAGAACTAGGGTTGGTGGTAGACAGAGCATCCCCGAAGGAGTTAATGCCAGAGGACCTTGTCATCCCTGGCATGCTGGGGTCGTATTGCAATGCCGGTGGCAATGTTGGTGGTGCAAATGCTGGCGGTGTTGGTGGCGCTGTTGATGATACTGCTGCTGGAAGAGTTGGCGGTACAAATGGCGGCAGTGTAAATGGCGCTGTTGATGATGCCGCTGACGGTGGAGTTGGCGGTACAAATGGCGGCAGTGTAAACGGCTCTGATGATGATGCCGCTGACGGTGGAGTGGGCGGTACAAATGGCGGCAGTGTAAGTGGCGCTATTGATGACACTACCGGTGGGACAGTTGATGGTAGCGCTGACGGCACATACGGTGGCATTGTTGGTTGTCCTAGCCGGGTACCACCCAATCCCTGGGGACTCACGGGACTAGCACCTGCTGACGGATAAAGGGTGGCTAGAACAGACGGCGGTAGCTGTACGGTGATGAGCTCCTCACTCGACTTTGCGATTGATGCCTGTTGGGAAGGAATTGCAGAGTTGAGCTGGCCACTAGATCTGTCAGACATCTGCTCCAACTGGGTCTCTTCTGGCACTGCTCGAAAGTCTATACCCTCCTTGGGAAAGGTGGCATTAGGGTTCTGTACCAGATACTTCTGGTTATCCACGGTCTCCCCCAACGTGCTGCCCATTACCATATGCCGTCTGTAACTGGTCACGTGCCTGTCTAACTGTTCACGATTGATGCACCGGAACATACAAAGGTTGCAGTAGAAGGGCACTCTATCTAGTGCCAGGTGGTGCTTCAGAACATGGTCAACCATCCGGTACTTCTCCCCTACGTGCTGCGCCCCATTCTTCTCGCAGTGAAAACAGGTGAAGTACTTGCGCTTTACAGCTTTACCCTCCATCATTTCCTGGAATGAAAAATTGTTGGAATACTTATTCTCCACTGAATTGACATTCAAAATTACGGGTAGCTGACAGTTTCGTAGAGTGTGCGGCGGAACACTTCGACGTCGCGAAACACTATGGCGTGACAGAAAATGACCGCTCGACTAAAAACGTCACTCTGTGTCGTAGATGTTTTGCTTGTTACAACCGGCAGTGCAATATCCGCTTGACCCCGTGTACTGTTTGACAGCTTCTAAAATACGTAACATGAAATGAAAACAGAGACAAAATTTTATAGTGACCAAATATATCACTAGCATTTATTCACAATCTTTTTGACCGCTTTACTGGCCCATTTTGGTACATTTGACCCATTAGTGTTTTAACTTGTCGTGATGTATTAACACAGTACGCCCATTGCGATC
>NW_026459989.1:0-21647 GCF_021730395.1 Mercenaria mercenaria | reverse complement strand
TTTCTTATTTCTTTTCCTTTTCTTCAAGATGCGCTCAATGAACCACAAACTGTTTTCGTCCTTGTTCACTTTTTGAAGTTCAACAGTGTAAAACAAACCTTTAATACTTTCACCCTTTAGATCTTTTAACTTGTACATGGGGATGCCCTGTTTTAGAAGTCTTCCTGTTACTTTAAACACCTCTGTGGTGTACTGTTCTTGATAAGCGCGTTGAAAAGGTTGTTTGGTAAAACTAATGCGTACCAGGTCTCCGATCTTGAAATGGAATGTAGGTTTACTCATTTTCTTATTTGATTTTTTTAAATACATTCGCGCCCAAACATCGGCTTCGTTGTCTTTGTTGACGTCGTTAGGAGATAAACCATTTAATCCTCGGTGTGGACTCGCGTTTATGCTTGAAACGATATGTTGAAGATCGTCGATAAAACGATAGGTTCTCTTGTGTCTCATCATTCTGTACAGCCGTTCTTTCAAAGTCCGTTGACTTCTTTCCACAAAATTACTCTTGGGAGGGTTATTTGTGGTAAAAAAGTAGATGCCATTGTCTTTCATATACTTTCTAAACCACTGGTTGGAAAACTCACTCCCTTTATCTGCACGGATTTTTTTTATCTTTAATTTCATTGATGCGATGTCACTGAGAATGTCTTTCATAGCGCTTAAAACGACCTTTGCCGTCTTATTTTTCAGTGGTCTCACCCACAGTTTCCGCGATAATATATCAATGGCGCAAAGAAGAAATCGCACACCGTCATTCTCATCAGCTAGGTTAGACACAGAAAGAAGATCGATGTCCAGTTGTTCTCCAATGGCCGTAACTCGTACATTTGCCGTTTTAAACTTGTGACGTCTTGGCTTCTGTAACGAAAATGCATCTTGATCGTTAAGCCACTGTTTTACGTAGCTGATCGTGAATGTTCCGGGGTACTTTTTTTGTAGAACACTAAACAGCTTTTGAGCACCTGCATAAGCGGCGGGATTTTTCGCTTCAAAATAATATCCTTCTAAAATTTGGTCTTTCTTTTTATCTTCCATGTTTAAATTGTGGAGAGGTTATTTTCACACGAATTACTCTGTTCAAGATGTAAAAACGACCACTGATATGTAATTGAAATTTCACCTCCCGTTCTCCAGTGATGAATTCTTTTATACACCTTCACATTGTCAACTACATATGTCATCCAATTGGTTACGCTAATAGCGTCGAGGTTAAAGTTGCAGTCATCCTTTTCATTAACTTCAGTTAGGAAAGATCTAAACTTTTCAAAAGTCTCTGAATTATTCAACCAATTTCTTATTTTCAGATCGCTGTTTAAGGTAGAATAGAAATCTGTAGGTAAAACAGAGAACAACGCGAGCTCATACAACTCAAATTCCAGTAAGTGTATTAAAGAAATCCGAGGCTTTCTAACAAAATCCTCGTAAATTCTTCTACATAATTCAGGAGGTAAAACGTTTCTTTTGTTGAAATCCATAAATAGATTCACTTAGAGAACTAACACACACATGATGTCCTTGAAAAAGAACGACGACTTTTATACGCCTAGTAGAAGCGAGGTCTTCCACCCTACGCGTGACTCATGATCTAAAAATAATTGTCACGTGGTAAACGCGTCACGGATCTGGGTGATGATTGCTCCACGATGATTTGCTCCACGATGCTTGCTCCACGATGATTGCCCCTCTTTATACGACACGTGTTTGACACGTGTTTGGCACGTGAGCACGTGCACGATGATTTGCACGCGATGCATGCTCAGCCTATTTATACACTACTTCTCAACACCATTTTTACAAATTGGACAGACGCGTTGTTCTTCTAGGATATTTTTATATCGACCAGTTTCTAAACAGAGGGGGGCGACTCCGCACCTGAATTTAGCTAGAGCAGTTTTATGAGATCTAGGTATATTTGTACATTCAGCATACATTTCAGTTTCAAATACAGATTTAAATTGTGAATATGTCCTTAGTTTGTTCCTTCCTCTACCACTAGGACCAATAACATTCTGTATACCAGTTCTCCAGTCGTTTATAAAAGAATTCATTGTATAATCAACAATTTTACGACAATAACTTTTCGAAGACATATTTAAACAATTATCTAAAGTATTAAGTAGATTATAAGTAGACATATGTTTTCGGTACTGGTATTGCCAGTTTTTACAACTACTACTATTTTCATTATCACAGTATCTAAAAAAAATTTACGTTAATTCTAGTATCATCCATTCTAAGTAATCTATGCCAATGCTGAGATACAGAGCCCCACTGTTTCACATGAGGGGGCCGCCAAGCACACTAACCATAAAAAGTATTGTTAGGAGTATATTTTCCCAAGCCCAGGAAAAATCTCATAGCACGGTTCGGGACGGCATTAATACTTGAAAAAGATTTAGTTCCCCAGATGGCAGCACCACATGCTATGACTGGCCATACTGTACTATCATACAACTTGGTAAATGCTTTATATGGCATGCCACCAAATGACTTAAACCGTGCTATGAGAAGTCCCAGGGCCCTACCAGCACTCTGGGCAACAGTCTTCGCCATGACATCGTAATCAAGAAACTCGGTCAATAACAATCCCAAGTAAGTGTAATTGGCAACAACCTTTAACGCATTGTCCCCACATGTAAAAGTATGTGAAATTCTTGGAACTGAACATGGTCTAAAATGTACTACATTGCTTTTATTATTATTATTATTATACCAGATTTATATAGCGCCTTTTTCATGATAAACACGTTCAAAGGCGCTTTACAGCAACTGCAGCCACACAGGGCGCGAAATCATCCTCTACTAGTACAGACACAGAGCGATCTGACCAGAGGGACAGAGTGAGACAAAGCCCCCACAGAGAGATCAGAAATCAGATACAGGCTTGTTCGGCTAACTTAGCCTAGCTCGTTGCGAATAGACAGCCTGGTTCTTTAACGTGCCCAGTGTATAGCACTGATACACGCTAGGATTGCCTGGGTTCCTGACCAGTACACCTCTAGCTTTTAAGTGGATTAACAACCATAGTGTTCCTAGAACACCAATAATTTAACATGTCTAACATAAACTGTAAATCATCTTCATTCTCAGCAATAAGAACAATATCATCTGCATATAAAAGTATACAAATTTTCTCATCCGTATCAATACTAATACCCTTACTGGCTGTTTGTATAGAGACAGCAAGACAAGACAAGACAAGACAAATTTATTAAGACTTGCACAGTGTACATCGTCTAAACACATGAAAATTTTAAACATATTTGGTCACAATATAATGAATGTATAATAATAACAGGTATCATATTAACACAGTTGTGTGCCTAGATTTTAATGAAATGTTAAGATAAACAATTTTACAAACCAATATTCTGGAGGATAACTACTTATAGTTATGTAATAATATTAAGACAATTGTTTCTTAAAACTAATGCTTCTTTAACAAAGTTTGCTAATTTGACAAGTTCTGATTTATCAGTTGTATTTAACAATTGGTGGAATTTGTAAACAGAAGGTCGGTTGTAATAGCATTGCTTTAAATACTTTCGTCTAATATTAGCGTAGGTAGAACATTTACAAACAAAGTGATATTCATCTTCAATATCTAATTCATTGCAACAAAGACAATAACGTTCATTTCTTGGGATATTCTGACCAGCATATCTTCCAGTTTGGATTCGAATCGGTAAGGCTGAAGTTCTAAGCTTGGTGACATACTGTTTTAGTGTTTTTGGTACTAAATCTAAATAATGCTCGTATTTTAAAACAGGCTTAAATACACGATACATATCTAATACAGAACTATTAGCAACACATCGAGACCACTCTTGTTTATATGTGTCAATTACAACGTTTTTAAAGTAAGCTATAAATGTATTAACATCGACGGAGCTTGGATTATCAAACACATACGAAAACCCATGTGTGTCTAACAGTCTTTTTGCATTCGAAACCCAGTTTGTACGTCCATTGTAGCAATCCTGTAAGGCTTGCATGTATACAGATTTTAAGATAATATTTTCAGTTTGGAGGATTTTAAACCAATATTTAATTATTCTTATATATCGATTAATAAAAAGAGGGTATCTGCCTAGCTCGCCATAAACTACAGCATTACAAACATTTTGTTTAACATTCAACAAACGTTTACAAAACTTTAAATGTACCCTTTCCAATTCTTTTGACTTAGTATTACCCCATACCTCACATGCGTAATTCAAAATAGAACCAACAAAGGCATCGAACAGTTGACATTGTATTTTGGGCTGAAGATCAAACTCTTTACATTTATTAAATAAAATATTCATTGCTTTTAATGCTTTGCCACATAAATGTTCTTGATTTAAATTAAAATTTCCTGTATAATTAAAGACAGTTCCCAAATAATTAAAGTCGTTCACTACTTCTATTTGTTGACCATCATATGTCCACTTTTCAGATGGTAATAATCTACCACGTTTGCGAAATACCATTATTTTAGTTTTATTTGTGTTTACTTTTAGTCCCCAATTATTGCAATAATCAAATAAAAGATCTAAATGTTTTTGAACTTCTTCAGGAGATTTACCTATAATGGCCATATCGTCAGCAAATAGTAACAATATCAATATAATATCGTCAATATTTAAACCGGAAGTAGCTTCATCCTGCAAAAACAATTCTAAATCCTCTACAAATAGGGAAAATAACAAAGGGGACATAACCTCACCTTGACGTAAGCCTACAGCGTAGGAAAAATAATCTGAGTATGATGAACAATGCTTAACACATTACTTAACATTTTGGTACATATTTTTTATAATTCTTAATAATTTGCCTTCTATACCACATTTGAACATTTTTAGCCATAGTGCATTTCTATATATAGTGTCCAAACATTTCATCATATCAACATAAATAACATACAATCTTTTATTCTCGTTAATATATTTTTGGACTAATGACATAAGGATGTATATTGCGTCAACTGTTGAGTGCCCTTTCCTGAATCCGAATTGGGCGTCCGAAATGATGTTAAAGTTATTACAAAATGTTTCAATTCTGTTATTAACAACTGTTGTAAAAAGTTTAGATAAACAACTGAGAAGTGTAATTCCTCTATAATTGTTAACAACTGAAGTATCGCCTTTCTTGTGTAATGGGATTATAATACCTTCTGTCCATTTCTCAGGGTAATGGCCAGAGTTCAATATTGCATTAAATAAATCACATATATGTAATGCCAAAATATCAACGCATTCAATTAAATATTCATTCAAAATACAATCGCTTCCATGCGCTTTATTACGTTTTAACAATTTAATTGATGCTTTAATCTCATTAACAGTAAAAGACTGATCTAATTCTGGGAAACGTGTATTTGGTAAATCAAAATCATGTGTTGAACAAAAAGTTTCGGCCTCATCATTTACACACTCAAACATGCCGCTACTTATATTTGAGAAAAAATTGCTAAAGTCTTCTAAGGCAATATTTTTGCTCCTCGTTTTAGTATTCGTCTTAAAATATTTCCAAAAATCTTTGGGTCTGCGATTTTTCAATCCTTCAATTTCATTTACTTTAATTTTTAAAAAGGCCTTTTTTTCCGATTTATCAATTTTTTATATTCTTTTTTATATTGTAACAATTGAATTCTATTATTTTCCGACTTATCACAATTGAAAATATTTAACAAGGATGTATAATGGGCATGTACTGTTTTACATTCATCATCAAACCAATCTGCATGCTTAACACTACTGCATTCTTCAAATTTCGGTTTGTTTGAAATAAAGTGTTCCTTTGAGAACAAAGGATCTGCAACATTGCGAATAACATCAGTGAACATATTTAACGCAGTATTTACAGAATCATTACTAGAACAATCTATATTATCAATAATTCTGTTAAACAAAGGTAGGCTAGAAATTATGCCTGATCTAAACTGATTACGCAACGATTCGTCCCATTTAAACTTAGTCTCGGTATATGACAACGGCTCAACTGTTTTATTGTTACAGTGTACAGAAAATGTTAAAGGTGCTTGGTCACTGAACTCGTTAAAATAATGTACAGTAAAATCTTTAATAAGTGTAAAATTTCGTTCATGACAAAGCAAATAATCAATTGTTGATAAACCGTTACGAGAAAAATAAGTAAACTGACTCGTATTTCCTACTCTACCATTCAAAATACGATAATTGCATGATTTACACAAATCAAGCAGTTTAATTCCGTGGCTATTGTGTGATCTATCAACTGAGGCCCTAGCACAGAAAATATCCGGGTCATAATCTATATCATCAGTAGATTTGTTTACAATATCATGAATTACAAAGTCTGATTTACACCCTATTCTACTATTAAAATCACCACAAAGTAAAACCTGACCACGTTTATCATAAATGGCAATGTCATTTTCTAATAGTTCAAAGAAATCAACACTTAGAATATTATATGCAGGCGAATCCTCGCACCAAACATAACAACCGCAAAGATAAATATCTTCCATAACACCAAAAAAATTTCTATCAAGTTTCACCCAAATAATTGAATCATGATGATTTTGTATGATTTCAATTCCATCTTTTAAACATTCTTTATAAAATAATGCTACTCCACCGCTATATCTACGCGCATTTCTATTCTGGAATTTCCTATAAAAGTTATGAGAAATGTATCCATTTAAGTTAATGTTACTTGAAGAATTAGTCCAGGATTCAAATAAAAAACATATATCATATTTTGACAAAATGTTAACAAATAAAGGGTCATCGTTCTTGCACTTAGTAAGTCCATTTACATTCCACGACAAGATCGTGAGTTCTCCCCCATCGTGCCCCTATTCCTTGACTGGACGGCCGTCAATGTAGAGAGTGTCGTAGGCAATCCAAGCTCTCTTTCCTTGCCCCCTTGCCTCTTTCATCTTTGGTATCAGCTTACGACGCCTGGCAACAACTTCCTGTGGGAACTGTTCAAAAACATTAAAGTTCGTACCGTTTAAATTCTTCCATTGCCGTCGTACAGTCTCGCGATCCTTGAAGAAGGCGAACTTCGCTATGATAGATCGGGTTTTGCCTGGGGTAGGTTGACCCGGCGAGCGATGTACCCGTTCAAACTGCATATTGTCCGCAACCTCCTTCGCGATCTTCATTGCCTCATGAAGGTGCACCCGGAGCTTACTTTCCGTGACTTCCGGTGTCTCGCCTGTAACCTCCGGTACGCCAGTAAAAACAAGGTTATTCCTCATTGATTGAGATTTCAAATATGCCATATCGTCCCTGAAGTTGTCGCGCTCCTTCTCCAAATGCTCCACCCTGCTCGTCACCTGTGCGACAGCGATGTCCGACCCCTGTACAACGTGTTGCAGTCGCTCAACGCGCTCTTCAACCTGCTTGACCCGTGTATCAAATGCTAAACACATAGCTTTAATGTCTTTAATATCTTTCCCAAAGACAGAGATTCTCTCCTCAAGTTTATCAATAGAAAAGAGCCTTTTGTCAACGTTATCTAGCCTACTTTTAATCCCAATTAAGCAGTTCATAATGTCTCTAGTGGTAGGCTCACCTCCAGACTCACCTCCAGATTCCGCCATATCACCCGAATACTTTAAAGAATCGTCCGTAAACACACTGATATTATGATCATCAGCTCCATAAAGCACAGCACTAGCTTTGTTTAGCAAATCACTAAGTGTAGTGTCATCGTCCGCGGACGGGCCTCTTTGTTTGGTTTGTTTACAATTATGAATGTTTGTGTCACTATCACTACTACTACGACATTTTCTTTTACTTTTTCCCATAAGTAACACTCAAAGAAGCATTCTAGTTTTATTCACAAACAAATAGAATCCAATTTATTGCCGTATTCATCCAAAATTTACTATTTTGTTATCCCGCGTTAAAAACACAACCATTTCACACCGTATCACGTGACCAGCAAGGTCATTTATGAACAGATTAAACAACAACGGTGATAATGAACAGCCCTGTCTTAATCTACATTTGACATCAAACCAATCAGTATATAAGCCATTTACTCTTAACACTAGATGTAACTTGACAATACAAAGATTTTAATGCATTCATAATTTTTCTTCTAAGACCTACTTCAGCATTACTTAATTTATTCCATAAAATACTCCTATTAATATAGTCATACGCTTTCTTAAAATCTATAAAAGCACAAAAGGTAGATTTCTTGGCCCTTTTTCTAGTATCTATAATATTAGTAAGAGAAGATATATGATCAACAGTACTTCTGTTTTTCCTGAAACCATTTTGTTCGTCTACTAGAATGTTATTTGATTCTACCCATTTTGACAGTCTATCATTCAAAATAGAACAGTAGATTTTATACATAGCACATGACAACGCAATTCCTCTATATGACAAACGGTCTCTAGTATCAGCTGTATTTGACTTAGGAATTGGACTAATAATAACTCTACCCCATTCAGTGGGGATATTACCAGTATTGAAACATACGTTGTATAACACATGCAAAAATGAATTAGAACATGGGTTTTTAAGAATATCCACAGGTATTGTATCTACACCAGAAGATTTCCCAGATTTTGCTTTAGTAAAAGCTTTTTCAACTTCCAGAACAGAAATATTTTCGTTTAAACAGTCACTTGAGCTTCTATTATGGTCCTCAAAATTAATTGTATGCACATTAATTTCAACATTGTGTTGCCTATCAACAAATAAACTACTAAAATCATGCTTCCATTTGTTTAAAACAACATGAATATTATTAGAAACTGACCCATCATCACAAACAACCTCTAATGGAATATTCTTTTTCTTTGAATGCCCGACCCCTATCTTGCCTATGGTTTTCCAAAATTCTTGATCATTATTCCCACAATCAGAAAGTAGGTTATTCTGTAAAGAAACCCAGTACGATCTCTTACATTTTTGAACTTCTCGGTCGAATTCCCTTCTTGCTGATATAAAAACACCCTTGAGACGACTCGTAACTGGTCCATTTGGACTTTTCAGCCACTTTCTTTCAGACTCACATACTTTATTCCATAGGCAGGACAGGGTGTCATTCCACCAAGGCTTTTGGACTCTTCTTTTCTTGTTAGAAGTACCAAAAGCAATTTTAATACGTTTATATGACAACTTATCATACATTTCATGTTTTAAGATATTACACAACTCTGTATAAGCATTATCAATATTATGTTGATCCTGTAAACTTTGTTCTAATTTAAAAACCGTATCATGAAGTAAAGAAACAATATCTTCATTGCTCATAAACGATTCTGGCATATTTTTCAAATCAAATTTATCGTAACTAGTATCACATTCAGGTTGTGGAAGCTGGGTATCCTGAATATCATTATAAATAGCAAACTGAATGTTCCATGACAATACAGAGTGGTCTGGTACAGATATTGTTACACTCCTACCCCTTGGAGTCGCTTTCGGAATTATTCCTGTGTTTATGTGTATATATAGCCTATATGCTATGACAGCGGTCAGTCGCTGCCTAGCAAATATGCTAATAAGTGCTACCTGACTGCAGCCCTTGGGCGTGAACTTGGGTATGGTTCTGGACTACACTGACTTTGGCCGGATTGGACCTCAGGGTTAGGTTTTGAGCATATAAGTATATAACTGGTAGACGTGTGTGTGACTGTTCAAATGTTATTCTGGAGTTGACCACTGTGTGCTACTTCCCCTGTAGACCGCAATAGGCTGCTTAACGTGACCGGACTATTTTGACTGCTCGATGTGTCTGTATTTCTATAGGCTGCTAGGTGTGATAGGTCTTCAGTTGACTGCTCAACTTGACTGTACTGCTATAGGCTGCTAGTTATGACAGGACTTCAGCTGACTGCTCAACGTGGTTGTACTTCTGTAGTCTGCTCTACGTGACACGGTCTCAGAAGTCTGCTTGTGTCTGAAGGATCGAGTGGTTCTAACCTTTATGCTCCAACATAAGATACTCTTGGGAATTTAATTATAAATGTAAAATGAAATCTGGAACAACTGATACCGGCATTTATCTTATCTTATGCTGTCGTCCAATCGAAGCATATGCCGTAGGTTATTCTGCTATTACTCAAACACTTACGCCTTACAGTTTAACTCGTCCTTTCAGTGAAAATCTGGGAAAGCATTTGTTGAACTTTTTGTTGAAAACAAAAGTTCTGCCATGAAATTATTGCCTGCATCTGTTTTTAAATGGAAAATATCTACATTAATGTTACTTTTCGCCCTGTGAAAATGGCTAAATCTAGATTTGTCCTACCCAGAGAAAAAGATGTCGTTTTTTACATGATATTTGCCTTGTTGATTCAGAGTATTTAGAACAAAAAAATTAGGACATATTTTAATGAAAATAGCAAGTCAAAACTGTAAACTGTTGCCTGAAAATATCTGTTTATGATATTGCTCTGTTCTTCACCATTTAAATGCGTGTTAAACCTAGATGATTTTCTGCAGTTTTGTCTAAAAGTTCGGAATACTAAATGTAACTTCGTTGTCGACCTTTTTTTAAAATAAAATGTTATTTTAATTTAAATACATTGTATTTTTCACACATCAGTTTTAAGATTAAATTTATTAAACTAATTTTTGGAGTTTAAACAACAATTTCGTTCGAAACATTCCCTACGTTCAAGAAGAATGTTTGTTTCTGTATGTAGAAATCTGACATTATAAACAATAATTATAATTATGGCTCTACAAGATTAAGAAAAGTGTCAGCTTTCTGTTATTTTCCATTTTTTTTATTTAAATCCAACAAAAATCGGCCCTTTGATAAAGGTTTGAAGTTACGTGGTAAAATATTTCTTCAGGGAAGTGAGCTCGAGTTAATCAGTGTGGGGAATCACGTGACCCAAAATGGTACGGAACACGGAAATCAACATGGCGGATTTTTTACTTTTTTACCAATTTTCAAAGGTAAGTAAAAACTACAGTATCTATTTTACTCTTATTATAGCGCAGTCTTTGCGCATTTTAATGCTCTTTCCAGCAATGTATGTGTCTTGTCTACGTTTCTTCTAGTTTCTGAGTTACCTTCGAGGTTTTGACCGAACCGATGATAAATTTCTGTAAAAACGCAATGGTACGATACACGTAATTACTCTTTGCGGCACACAAAAATCTATGTAATTTGCAGCTTTTCGTACTTGTTTCAATTTGTAACTGTTAGATGTTTATCATATAGTAACCATGCACAGTGTTTCTTTATGATGTTTCGTGAATTCTTTTAAAACATAGACAAACTATTGAAATGGTACGCGACACGTGCTATGATACGCAACACGTACTAACTGTTGGCAGTCTGATACGCAACACGTGCATGTGTCACCAATGGCGATTTAGCTTCAAATTTGCGTCACAATTAATCTATTGTACTATTTCAAACGTGGTTTTCAGTTTTTAAGATCGTTCAGAAGAACTGCAATCTTTATCAGACCTGGGGTCAATTACTTTAAAATGTAATTAATTAAATTACAATTACATTGAGAAATGTCCAATTAAATTACAATTACCATTATATCAAATTTAACAATGTAATTATTTAAATTACAATTACATAGCAAATTGTAATAAATTACATTCAATTACAATACCAAATGTGGTACTTCTTACATGAACACTGTAGCAAAGTTCTTTTACTTTGTACTATATATACATAATAATTCATCTGTAAACTGATTTCAATTATTTCAAAATTGAATTTAAGCTCAAAGTAAAATGTGTGTTTGCGGGAAATCATCACTCAGTCTTTAATATTATTGTAAAAGGAACTAAAAGTCAGCCCAAATTAATAGTTAATACATTGTCAAGCAGAATTCGGTTAGAGAAGAATGATGCATGTAAAGTCAGGTATTTCTCTGAGGTCTGAATTTCTCTGAAGTTTATATGATCACGGTTCTGCAATATGTTTCTAATTTAACTAGTATACTTCAGTATTTAATCATTTACATTTTAAACATATATTTAATTTTTTTATTCTTGACACTACATGTTATCCAAAGACCACATTGAAAATAAGTTGTAAAACATTCATAAGCCATCCTAGAATAACTGTGTCATTAAAACTGTAGATTACTCATAATGTCTACAATAATTATATTTTTTATCTTGTTAGAACTGTGATGTCAAATGCTATGTTGTTTGTATCCTTTAATACAACAAATTTTATCACAGATAAAAAATGATATGCTAAGCATTTCAGTTTTTGCTCTGATAAAAATCTAAATAATGATGCAAATAACAATTTCAAATCATAATTTGATCATTTTCTTCAAAAACATAGTGACAAACATCATCAAAGATTACCAGTTGGTTCTAATAAGACAATTATATCAGAACAGACAGACAGACAGACAGACAGACAGACAGACAAATTCTTTATTTCATCTCAGGTACATATGTACAACATGAGGAAATACAAATATTCTGCAAAGAACAGTTATGCTTCCAATAGTGATAATATTATAGCCAACAATGTACATTAAAGGTTGAAGCAAGATAACAGCATTTTCTTTTGTCATCTATGGGGGAACTCAAGTATGTTCAAACGATTTGCAATTGATGTCAAGATAATTTAGATATGTGCATTTCAACTTATGGTATAATTTATATAAATAACGGGAATTCGGCAATGAGACATGCAGAGAAAAGATCACGTCTCCCTCGATCAAACATGGTTCTAGATCCAACGAGCTGTGACCCACTTTACACATAACATTACCTCACACACGTGATTTAGTGATGACTAAGCGCTAGTAGGTTATTCCAAAAACCGGTTACTATAATTAGTGCATATATTTATAGGACACTGTTTTTGGCTATTCGACACGCGCATATAATTATAAGATAGGATTTTGTAAATTTGATATGTCTTTTGCATTTTAATCACATTTATGAAACAAATCTATTTTAAGGCCTATGTTATTCTGAAATTATGAATTAGGTGGGTGGGGTACATGATATTGTTTCTGAGAAATTTCGAAGTTATTGTAAAACAAATTTTATTTCAGTGTAACAATACATTAAAACCATGCAGTGCTGAACTCTTACTTTAATTAAAAGACTAAAGTGGGAAAAGTTATCAGTATGTTCGGGTCACAATTTTCGGGGTAAGTATTCTATATCATCAAGCATAAATGCGAAAAAGTATAACATACATAGTAAAGCTGAACTATCCGTGTAAATGAGCTGAGAGCTATTTTTCTATTTCCATTTATTACGTTTCTAAAAAAACACATTAAAATTAACCAGGTGTGGGTAAAATTTGTCATTTTTGTGCACATGCCTTTACACATTAAAGAAGTCCCAACTATAAGTATAGTGTGCGAGAAGGGCCTGAGCGCTTGTACGTAGTGCGCATTTACAGGGAGTGTATTGCTCAAATTAATATATTAAATATATATTTGACTTTATCGTAAGTCCGAAAAGTGCACCAAAAATAGCAGTATTAATTTTGTAATAATATTATTTATTTACAAGCGTAGCCTATCTCTGACAAATGACATCGAGAATTCTAACTAGCCTTTTAGAAAGCTGCATTTTCAAGTACCTGATATTTTCCACTTTGGTTAAAAAGCATTTTTTACAATGCATTTTTGTAGATAATGATTGACTACAGAAGGAATATCACGGAAATAAAAATACGCTGGACCTACGGAATGCTACAACCTACTAAACTTCAAAGTTTAAAGTTTTGCTTTAATAAAAAGTGAAAAATAAACTAGAACTCTATGATAAAAATCAAATAGATCGTTTCGGAAGTGTTAGAGAGTGAGAAAGCAAACATATCCTACGTAGTATTTAGCATGGATGATTTTGCACTGGGGTCATGGGACTCGTCCCGAAAAGGCCGGTCCGTCAGCCGCGAGTTAGTTGAATGAATGGTTACAGACTTCTATCCGCATGGCGCCTGGCAAAGTGGTAGGAGTTGGGAGGTAGTTGGCTAGCACAATAAAGGTGTCTCATAAGCCAATTTGGCTGGCCCTTTCAATAAGGGTGACACTATAATAAAAAATAAAAAGAGACCTTTACCTTTATACAGTAGGGATATGTTTGTTTTACATGTAACATCAAAGCATTAACCCCTCGTGAAAATATTATGCTTTCGGCGTTCACTGTATATGTATAATTATAAAATTATACTTTGACGTTACACTGATACAAACAAATACCCTTTTGCATATTCATTTATATAAAAATAAAAACAAGCAAACAAACAAACAACTATGGGGAAAATGTTTATCTTTTTTATTTTGTTGGGTTTAGAGTAACATCAAAACGATACAATTAACTTTTTCCATTTTTTTTTTTTTTTTTTTTTTTTTTTTTTTTTTTGGTGGGGAAAACCTCCAGGTGCCCCTCCAAACATTTTTGGGGCTCAGTTGAGTACCTAGATAGAGGCAGAGACCTTCGAAAAGTCAGCTGGTGGCTTCCTTACACCATCCCACGCCGGTGGCAAGGAATTCAAAGTCAGCGACCTTGGCAATCCGGTCATGGAGGCATCTATAGAAGTAATGTTTGAAATATTTACCATTATTCAATTCTCACGCTGATTTTCATTCCTGTGAAGTGAACAATTATGTATACGTTTTTCTTTTGGCAACTATTAAACTTATATATTCAATTAAATCCCGATAATATAAATGATACTGTCAATGATATTTACCGCCTGAAATTACAAATGGTTTGTCGAATACACCATACTTTTAATTACAAAAATTTACACACCACGAGGGTCGGAAAGCACGAAATTTACGTTCTTGAATGTATATATGAAACGTCATGCTTGAAATGTAAATAAAGGAATAAAAATAATTTTTAAATGTTCGTGGAAAAGATCGAACTGTGATTGTCGATGTTTCCAGTACAGAATATATATGAACGTATATATACGAGCCGTTTCATCTTATGGGACTTACAGGAACATTGTAAGCGATTGTTTATTTATTTTATTTATGTTCTAGTAACCTTTGATACTGATTTCGAGAACAAGCCGTATTTGTGACACATACATGTCTATTGTTGGGCTGTAAAAAGATAGATCCAAAATTTAAACTAAAAGCTATATTGCATAACTTCTTCGTCATTTCTGTGCATAGAATTCGGTTGCTATTTCGTTAGAATATCAGAAAATTACTAGAAATAAAACATATCTTTGAAAAAGTCCCGATCTTTCATCATTTGTTTGGTTGGCGTATGTTTACAAATTTCATGTTAGTAGGCCGTCATGTCCAAGAAGCCGTGTAAAGTGATAATTTTGATGACACATTGGTTTTATTTGTAATTGTGAGTGATCGTTACGTGATCAGAAAGATCGGACAGTGGAATGTTATAAAAAAGTGATACTTTATTTAGATTAGAAAGTGAATCGCACTATACAATAAGGAATTCTAAGGTAAAATACTCCTTTTACTTCGTTCACTGAAGAAAACATGGCGGACATATTTTTGTAAAATATTGGTGCACGTATGATTTGTGTAACCCAGTTTAACGACGTTTTCTTAGAAAACTAACGCTCAGCTCATTTACACTGACATATCCTTGATTGATGAATATATATATTGTATAGATATAAGAGACTTACGGTACCAAATACTTACCCCGAAAATTCCTGTGCATTTTCCTCTTGTGCACTGTTGGAACATGTTTTTGAGTGTCATTGATACTTTATAATTTACTCGGAGATACATTTTTTTATTATTATTAGTTTCTCTTTGAACCCCGAGCATTTCTCGCGTTGTAACGACAATCTCAGTTTTACATAGGAATTTTGCACTGTCAAAATAGCATAGTCCTTAACTAATTAAAAGAATAGAATTTTATTCCAGATAATTTATGAAGGAAAAGTAGTTCCATTTGCGGATATATTTAGTGTATTTAATGTAATTAGGCTCTGCACGTTCCAAAGAAGGAGCTATGTCCAAGGGATTAACACCTACCATAATATTCTATTATTATTTTTCACAGCTATGAAATGCAAAGGACTTCGAACACTTTCTATATGAATTAGCCTACTCCAAGAGTGAAAAATAAACCACTAAGAAATAAGTATTTAATTACATATACCATCAAAATACATATTTGGGATTATTTCTTAAAGTCAAATTTTTCAATATTTTTTCATAAAATGGTAATTTTTGCTCTAAATAGAATTACGTACCCTGTTATATACATATAAAAGCTATTTTGCTTTAAAGAACATTGTTCCCCCCCGTGCATCAAAACCATATTTGACCAGCATATGTAGATATTAATTATACACATTTTCTGTGACTATTGTGTTGATGCAAGGGGTGGAACAGTACTTTTAAACAAAAAATAAACTACAGGTTGTTCCCAAATGTAAAGTAACCAATACTTTTTATATTCATTTTTAATAATTTGATAGTCACATATTTTTACATCTGTTTGTAACTAAAATACTATACAAATGTTTGAATGGGCACATATAAGCATGTTATACATGTAGAGTAGTGAGAGAAGCAAATACTGTTAATTCATTATTATTCATTGGGTTAAATTTTCATTCGCATATCCTGTTTGTTTGTTGTAGTAGATTGGCAAATGTGTGCTGTAAAATACTAGCAACACACCAGGTAATCTTCTGCATGCCCTCCTCGCGACGCGCACACCAGGATGTAATTTGTTTTCCATTTTGTTTTTATTATTATTTTTTTTTTTGTATTTTTTATACATTTTTCATTTCTTTATTTCTTCATCTTTTCTGTGCATTTATATTTATTTCTTTTAGACACATACTACATGTGACACGCATTCATCACTTCATGTTCTTCCTTCAGTAAAAACTGAATTGAAGATTTTCTTTGCGGCGGACTAGGCCTAAACACAACAAAAAAGGGGCAATATGTGCACAGCATTTTATCTGATCCTGACTATAGTCTATCCAACAGAAATAAAGCTTGGCATTGATATGCCTGTGATGCATAGGTCAAGAACAGTAGCTTCTTGGCAGGTCATATCAGTGACGGTTTCACATTCAGTGTGATGCCACGAAAGTGATGTGTCAAGTCGCTTTCCATGCAGATGGCATATACAAATACGGCTAGACGCGAACACGAACTAAACGGTCCAGCCGAGTTTCAGGTGGAACTTTTAAGCAGCGACCTGCTTCAACTTTTCGAATATGTTTTGCCCACAACTTCAGCCCTGAATAGACAACATTATCTATAGATGGGTTGTTGTCAGACTTATCCGGATTTAACTTTTTCCGATCCAGCTTCCTTAGGCAAGCCTCAGATAGAACTGTCATTTCGGATACATTTTTATTACATGTTTAAGCGAAATGAGCCGTGCTATGAGAAAACCAACATAGTGGCTTTGCGACCAGCATGGATCCAGACCAGCCTGAGCATCTGCGTAGTCTGGTCAGGATCCATGGTGTTTGCTTTCAAAGTCTATTGGAATAAGACAAACCGTTAGCGAACAGCATTGATCCTGACTAGACTGCGCAGATGTGCAGGCTGGTCAGGATCGATCAATGCTGGTGGCAATTGCACTATGTTGGTTTTCTCATGGCGCGGCTCAAATATTATGTGTGCCACTGGTACTTATCCTAAACAAAATCCCACCCTACGGCCTTGATAAGATTACTGACTTTTCTTATTATTAATGTTATACGTCACACAAATAGCTGCCATCACTTATAACAGAGCTATACAGACATGTACATTTACTTAAATAACTACCTGAACCACTGTAATAAAACTGACCGGTCACTTATACATGTATACCTATTCACACAATGTAATGCGTCAATAACTTTACATTATGAACAGTGTATAGATAAATCAAGTACAGGTTGTTTGGAAAAATATCGTTCCCTTTTTTATTTATTTATAGGATTTTAATCTTAAAATGTTATTTTTTTCCTTAAATAAACAGATTTTGTCACTTTTTTCGACTGGAATTAAAATATTTAAAACTTCCGTAAAGTGATGACATTATATTTTCACGGAAATTTAAACATTTTATTTTTTCAAGAAAATATACCCTGGCCCAGATAAAATATTAAAAACATCTTGATAGGAACAGATACAAATCAGTTTCTGCTGTAATAAATTAACTAATACATTGGTTTATCACTGACTCGAAACGCTTTGGGTATTGTTTAAATACTTAAGGAGAAATTTGCATTTGAAATATAGGCTAGAAGCATATGATAGTGTCCGAAGTCCTTAGCATGTTAAAGTGAAGTGTCACTGGTAATAAACGTATATATACTATTTGCACAACAAACTGGATTAGCCTGTGCCATGTAATTGGAAAGTAATTGAAATGTAATTGTCAATTACACCCCAAAACTGCTCTGTAATTAATTAAATTACAATTACATGTAATTGATAAATGACCTAATTACAAATTACATTCAGATACTTAGGAAATGTAATTTAATTGCAATTAATTACAATTACATTTTTAATTACCCCAGGTCTGATCTTTATTTATGTTTAAAGAGGTCAGCACGCTAAGATTTTCATGTTTCAAAATTACATAAAATCTATTAATCTTATTTCCAAAATGCGCAGTTGTTTAGTTTTCTAATCTTGTATACTTCTTTTTATATGCAGCAATTGGAAAGTTACTTTGATATTGATATTCTTGTTTTGCTTCTTTATCCACTTCTTTTTCCCAAGTGTCAGACTCCGTTTCTTCTTAGGTTTTGCCATGTCTGTAAAAGAAAAGTATACAAGATTAGAAAACTGCGCCGTTCTGAAATAAAATAAACATTTTATGTAATTTTGAAACATGAAAGTCTTAGCGTGCTGACCTCTTTAAACATAAATAATGATTGCAGTGGTTCTGAACGATCTTAAAAACTGAAAACCACGTTTGAAATAGTTAGTAAATTAATTATGACACGAATTTGAAGTTAAATCGCCTTGGTGACACATGCACGTGTTGCGTATCAGACTGCCAACAGTTAGTACGTGTTGCGTGTCATAGCAAGTGTCGCGTACCATTTCAATAGTTTGTCCATTTTTCGCAAGAATTCGCGAAAAATCATTAACAAACACTGTGCATAGTTACTCTATGATAAAGATCTAACAGTTAGAGATTTAAACAAGTTCGAAAAGCTACAAATTACATAGATTTTTATGTGCAAAGAGTAATTACGTGTATCGTACCATTGTGTTTTTAAAGAAAATTATCCTCGCTTCGGTCAAAACCTCGAAGGTAACTCAGAAACTAGAGAGAACGTAAACAAAACACATACATCGCTGGAAAGAGTATTAAAATGCACATAGACTGCGCTATAAAACGAGCGAAATAGATGCTGTAGTTTTTACTAACCTTTGAAAATCGGTAAAAAAGTCAAAAATCCGCCATGTTGATTTCCGTGTTCCGTACCATTTTGGGTCACGTGATTCCCCACACTGTAATTCATAATAATTAAGCATATCACCACATGCAGTCGCATGTTGTTTTTGCTTCAGAATCCCTTTAGATCAATCTCTGATCATCTAATTATCGCCACTTAACACGTGACTGGTAAACTCTTTGGACAATAAGTCATAGCTCCATGATTAACATGAGGTAATATGCTAATTACACCCTAATCGATAGTGGCGAAAACAAAATATCGATCGCGAACGACTGGTCGATATTACAGGTATGGACGACAGCATAATACAGATAAATGTATTGATTTATACGGAATTTCTACTCCCCGTATTAGACCTTCCTGATGAAATGCAAGTCTGTTAAACGTTTTAAAAATTTATTAAACAAAACTAGCATATTCAATGCAGAGTTCATAAAATCTATACTGTATGCATGTAATCACACACAAAAAACACGTATACGGAGGTAACAGTCGCGAAGCTACAACAAGAATTCCGCGAACTGTCAGTTTCCCAAGATAAACATACAATAAATTAAAATACTGCAAAAACCTATTTTTACACAGTAATAAACTTTAAAAAATGACTTTCTAAGAAATCTAAAGTAAAAAAAAATAATGCACAATTTTCTAATTTCGAATCTGGTAAAATATTTTAAAAAATTCTGAGAAAATGCCAAAATGCAGTGTGCAGCCGAAATTTTGGTATTGGAGCTCCAGAATGACGGTGAGCAGCCCTTATATACTGTCACCGAACATGCCACAAAAAATGGTGAATTCACGAACGCTCCACAAAAAAACTGTGTAGTGACCACAGAAAATTTGTGGTGCACACAGTAAAGTTGTGGTGCACAGTAAAATTGTGGCAACCACAGAAAATGTGTGGTAAAGGCTAAAAATGGCTTTACAAGACTGAAAAATACAAGAAAGTATCTAAAATATTTAGGAGATTTAGAGAAGACTACAATATAAACCTCAAACTTGCGCTTTCTAACGTTAAGTTGATGACTCATGATGTAAACAGCTTCTTAGCAACTATCAGCTATCCACCGTGTAAAACAAGATGGCGGATGACCTTGTAATCAATAAATGCTCTAGATTAAAAGTCAAAATTACATTATTATACATCAAGATACATGGATTTACATGGCAGAATTACTTTATAAAGGTTGCTACACCAAATGAAATTGGAATTTAACATCTGGAAATTAAAATGAAGGAATAAGGAATTGTTGACATGAGTCGTGAAAACTGGATACATTTACAAACTTTGAAAAGTTCTGTCATGGAAAACGGCTTCAAAAGTGAAGGATAGATCAAAATGCTGGTACAATTCGTAATGTCTGGTTGTTTCCTTGTGAATATGACCTAAGACAACAGTCAGCTTCATGCGTTGTCGCCAGCAAAAGCTGCAAAACGAAAGCAAACAACCCGAGTGAAAGAATGAAGGATAAACAAAAGGTAAAATTTCTGGAGCATTTCAATATTGGTACTAACCCGGTACTAGAAATGAGTTCAGTCATTCTTAGCACATTGAAATCCTTAAAATTATCTAATTCATCATGTGAAACAATACAGTAATCTACCACAGAACACCCTTTAGTAGAAATTGAAGTAAAGTCATTCTTTATAAAATGACGACCATTTAAAACACACATGTTACTGTCAATTAAAAACTCTAATAATTTTTCGCCATAGGCATTACAAGTAAAATCAATAACATTTCTATCTGGTAACTCGTCAACTCCTGTTATAAAATCATAGCTATCACCAATACGGCTATTAAAATCTCCACAAATATACAGTGGCCCCTCATTTTGGTAAACATACACACTAAAGTCAGTCCCACCTATCTGGTTAACATCATTTTTAAAATTATGATAGGCGTTATGATGCCCTAAAATATGTTTTTATATAGCGCAGATCCATATCTCTACAGTAGGCACTTTTTTCATTTTTCAAAAAAAAAATTTTTTGAAGTTGATATGTTCAATTTTGTATTTTTCTCCATAGACCGTAATGCTAAATGACGTCGCGTCGCTTCTTGTATATAAACAATATGGCGGCGCCCTGTAATACTTTTTTTAGGGGACAACTCAAAGTTATCGACGTTTAAATGTATTAGAAAATAAAACTCGGGCCGAGTTCACTCTATATTGCTAAAAAATTACTGTTGTTTTATGAATTCAAATAAATGTTATTAATAAAAGATGATATGGGGATCAATTGGCATGTTTGACTTCCAGTGTTACAGAGTAATTTAAACATATTTTTGATGTTTGAGTATTAATCGTTAGTAGATC